>NW_015552625.1:1774161-1786617 GCF_001515605.1 Sinocyclocheilus anshuiensis | reverse complement strand
ACCTAACTCTCAAGTCGAGAGGAGGACTCACCCAGTCTGCCCAGGACCGGCGAGCTCAAAGGGACCCTCCCGCAATGAGGGGAGCACAGCCATGTCCGGCAGCAGATAAATTGCAAATGAGACATCAGAAATGGGATCCTGATAGAAGGGGTTCACACATTTCTACAGGGAACAATAGGGTCCCAAAAAAAAGGCAACTGACCAAGGAGGTGACAGAGATGGGCCTAACACTCAGTTCGTTGCAAATGGGGTTTTTCGGGAGCAGCGCTCTCGGCTCTCAAGTTGAGGCGGGCCCTTACAGCTCATACTGGGAGCGACTCATAGCTAACCCTCACAGTGAGGAGAGCACTTCTCAGCTCAACCAGAAAGTGGTGCTAGATTAGAAGGGGCAACCCAGCAGGGCCCAATAAGAGACAGTCCACTGGTGCAGCTGGACACGGTCTCATGCTATCTATCTCGATAGAGAGCGTGGGTCCCGTACACCAGACCTGATAGAATCTGAAGAAATAGCAGGACCCAATAACCATTCATGCGTACAGAGCTTAGAGGAGGACTCACCCAGTCTGCCCAGGACCGGTGAGCTCAAAGGGACCCTCCCGCAGTGAGGGGAGCGCAGCCGTGTCCGGGTAGCAGATAGATCACAAATGGGACATCAGAAATGGGATCCTGCTAGAAGGGTATCACACATTTCTACAGGGAACAACAGGGTCCCAAAATAAACTGACCAAGGAGGCGACAGAAACGGGCCTAACACTCAGTTTGTTGCAAATGTGGGCTCTCAAGCTGAGGCGGGCCCTGACAGCACATACTGGGAGCGACTCATAGCTAACCCTCACATTGAGGGGAGCACTTCTCAGCTCGACCAGAAGAAGGTGCTAGATTAGAAGGGGTAACCCAGCAGAGCCTAATAAGAGACTATCCACTGGTGCAACTGGACACAGTCTCATGCTCTCTATCTCGATACAGAGCGTGGGTCCTGTATAATCAGACCCGATAGAATCTGAAGAAATAGTAGGACCCAATAACCATTCATGCGTACAGAGCTTACTGCTCCTCAGAGCAGAAGCATACAAGAGGGGTTTCCGCATAAACACAAGTCCCTCGTACCTCAGGGAACACAGTGTACTCAAGCCCACTCCGCAGAGGGGCGATTACTGGTTCAACCATAAGGGCAGTGTGAAAGGGAGGACCCGCGGACCTGACCGTCTATGGAGTGTTGAGTTCCTCAACGCCTCAGCGAGAGTAGCTTTAGCTCAGAGAACGTGCATGATGGTTAAGGAAAGACTCAAATCTCAGGAGACCCCTCAGGGTGAGAGATGAGTAGCGCACCCTGGCCAGAGGATAGGGAGCATGTCACGAAGCATGTACTCAGAGGAGTACTAGCCCGCGAGAAAGACCCGCAGGTCCTGAGGTTGCAGCGTTATACTGGGGACCTGATGCTGGGAGGCCTCCGCAGAAGCCCAGACTATGTGTCCAAGCCGAAGATGAGAGCTATCACCAGCCTGGATCAGTACCGATGAGTGAAACCATCACTATAATCGGTCAACAGCAGGAGGTCCTGACAGGGGGGTCAAACCTAAAAAGTCAGAAAACAGAACAGGTCTGAGTAGCGCTGCAGAAAAAAGGCTAGTATTGAATACACAAAAGCTAGCAGTAGAATAGATGAAATGGATCGTACTCACCAACCATGGCTCCCGCGCATGACTCAGGCTCATGGATATAGGCTGAAGGCAAAGTCCTAAGAGCACTAGGGTTCGGACCATCAGTGGGTAGTTCTATGAGGCATAAAAACTAGCCAAAACATCATAGGCCCAGCATAAGAGACTGCAATGCAAGCACAGGAGTCTCCTACCTAACCTCAGTCAGGAGGGAAGCGTTTTAGGGGAATTAATGGGAGGAAGATAAGAGCAGATGTAATATTCTCAGAGGGAGGTGAGTAGATGGCTCAGGTTTTACTCTGGTCCAGACGAGAGCGTTGAGAACGCCTAGTCTGGATCACCTCCCTCAAATCTTACCTGTCACCCTAAGACCCACGCCCCTTTTGAGCCCTACCCACAGGCAGGGCAGGGGCGCGAGTCGAGCCCTCATCAACTCATCAGCCAGGTCCATCTGCGATCCCTCATTTTCCTCTGTGCCTCAGCAGCGGGGAGCTGATGGCTGTCCCTCTTTCCTCAAAAAGAGAGACAAACGAGAGCGGAGCTTTTTCATAGGAAAACGCTCACAGTGCACGCAAACTGCCTCCTCAAGGACATCGCGCGCTTGCTCTTCACCCAAACAAAAGACGCAAAGATCGTGGGTGTCAAATAACGAGGACATGGATCCACACACTTCTTAAACGCCTTACTAGTGCTTGCCATGGTAAAGAAGAATAATCGTTCTTACCGGAAACGCACGCTTCAAACAAAACAGCCCTTGAAGATGAAGAAGAGGATGATGTGTTTTCCCAGCGCCCTTTTATACTGTGGTCGTGCCAGGTGATGACGTCACAGGCTGCCGCCGGCCAATGTTATTGTTGTGTTTAGATGTATGCTTCAGACAACGGTCACGCTTGAAGGCGTTACCCATAGCGACCTCTAGAGCAGTGTTTCCCAACCTTTTTTTAGTCGCGGCATCCTTTGGAAATTTTAACAAACTTGTGGCACCCTACAAAATTTATTTTGTCACAATATTTGAATTTCTAACTTCGATATGATAATTTGAAAAGTATATATATTCGGTACAACAGGGAAGAACTGCAGAATATAATGTCATACAGATATTTTTAATATTATTAAATATTATTAAATATCTTAAATATATATTATTAAAAACTAATGAAGAGACCAATTTACATGACAGATTTTAATGTAGGCTTTTATACATATGTAAACATTATTTAATGTATATATACTCGGTACAACAGGGAAGAACTGCAGAATATAATGTCATACAGATATTTTTAATATTATTAAATATTATTAAATATCTTAAATATATATTATTAAAAACTAATGAAGAGACCAATTTACATGACAGATTTTAATGTAGGCTTTTATACATATGTAAACATTAACCACGTGAAAGTGAAACCTGAGCGGTGAACTCATTTTCGGCAGCCGAAATTTCGGTGCATCTCTAATTATTGGCGACATCAGAAATGGATATTATATAATAGATGCTTTTTTGAACATTTTAGCAATTTAAAAATATTAAAAAAGGATTTTTTACACGGCACCCCTTCTCTCGACAGACGGCACCCCGGTTGGGAAACACTGCTCTAGAGGACGCAGTTCGAAGTTCCCTTGGAAGGGAACAGAAATATTGTGAAATATTAGTACAATTTAAAATAAGTGTTTTCTATTTGAATATGCTTTAAAATGTAATTTATTCCTGTGATGGAAAAGTTGAATTTTCAGCAGCCATTCTTCTTTGATTATTATTGATCATTATTCTTTGATGAAGAGAAAGTACGAAAGGACAGTATTTATTTGAAATCGAAATCTTTAGTAACATTATAAATGTCTTTACTGTTTTGTTTTTATTGTTTTTTAACAATTGAATGGCTCTTTGCTGAATGAAAGTAGTAGTTTTTTTGGAATGGAATTGTAATATTTGCATCTAAGGAATCTTGTATTAATTATCATTAATTACTTATATTTTATGTTGCAGAAAGAGATTTTACTGTCAGATCTGGTTGTCTGTATTCTTGCCTCAGTTTTGACCTTTGCAATAACAGCCAGCACGGTTTTCCTTTCTTTACGGGTAAGTTTCTCTTCCTTTTAAATTTCCTATACATAATGACTACAAATTCAATAAAGCTAGCAGTTTACATATCAACTAACAATTTTTTTCATCACATGCAGCCATTTGTGTCCATAGTGCTGTATGCATTAGCAGCCACTGTGGGCTTTGTCACCCACTATCTCATCCCTCAGTTACGGAAACACCATCCCTGGCTGTGGATCTCTCATCCTGTGCTGAAGAGTAAGGAGTACTCACAGTTTGAACCCAGAGGTCAGTTCCCTGCACTTCTGTGACGTGTTCGCTGTAATACATCGTGTTATTAATATGAATTCATTTTAGTATACTATGTTTTCAGAGGATGCTCACTTGATGTGGTTTGAGCGTCTCTATGTGGGGCTGTTGACTTTTGAGAAGTATATTGTCTACCCAGCCATTGTCCTCAGTGCACTTACCAACGATGGCTTCGCCCTCAGCCATCGAAAGAAATTAGGATTACAGTAAGTACCTTTCCCCTTATTCTTGTTGACAATTTAACAAAGATTTTGAATTTTTTTTTTTATGTTTTATTCTTCAGTCAATCCCATAATTTATATTAAACGACCCTAACTGTATATTGACATTAGAATTATATAATGCTAATGTGTTTATACAGTTAGGGTCTCATTCAGTAATCAGTCAAAAATGCTGATTTTGTGCTCAAGAAACATTATTATCTCTGTTAAAACTTTTGTGGAAACCATAATAGTGTTTTATTTGAAATTTGCATTACATTGATCAAAAATCTTTTACATGGTTACAGAAGATTTCTATTTCAAATATATTAGATTTTTTTGAAAACTCTAAAAATACATTTGAACAGTATTGTAGGCTACATATACATTTCTTTGTAACTTTCTATTTGTCAAAAGGATAATGTTTATTTGTCAAATGTATAATTGTTTGCTAAAAATAATAAAATAAAGCAGCTCAACTGATTGATAATAACTAATATAAACTACACTGATAAAACATTTTTTAGGACCACATCAGAATATTAGAATGATTTTTGAAAGATGACTGTGATTATGAAGACTAGAGTAATGGCTGCTGAAGATTCATATAAATACATATCAAATATAAATTCAAACAAACAGAAAACCATTATTTTAAATTGCAGTAATATTATATTACTTTAATTACTTGATATATTATTATATTATTTTACTGTTTTACTGTATTTTTTTAAATAAATAAATGCTGCCTTGGTGAGCAGACTTGGTACCTAATAACACATTTTACTGAGCATTGTGGTGGTGTTAGCCGAAGTCAGAGTCACCCTGATTGGTTTTTGCTGTGCTTGGCTGTATGCTGCCTCTGCACCTGAGTGGCTCAGGTGTCTGTGTCTCGCTCCAGCTGTGATGTCTTGTTGATGACAGTTGCTGGGATGAAGCTTCTTCGTGCCTCCTTCTGCGATCCCAGCTTCCAGTTCCTCACGCTCATCTTCACCATCATCTTCTTTGAGTTCGACTGCAGCAGTGCTTCTGAGACATTTCTGCTCAACTTCTTCCTCATGTCCATCGTCTTCAACAAGGTCAGTGCTATGGGTTGGATGGACATTAGTGCAATGAAACACTCATCATTAACAATGTCCTACCCATTTGTGTTAATTTAGCATTCATTTAGATACATTTAGTAAAATAAGTAATATAATAAGAAAATACAATAAAACAAAAAAAATAATACAATTAAAGTCTGTAATTTTTTTTTAATCTAACTTCGAAAAAAAATTATATTGTGCCAGACTATTGTCAAAAATAGCTCACAGCAGACGGTGCATTTAGAAACTAGTCCCAAAATAATACTCTTACAACAGCTCTTTGTTTTGTCAACAGCTTTGGGATCTTCTCCACAAGCTACACTTCATTCTGGTGTATATCGCCCCCTGGCAGATAGCATGGGGTAGTGCATTTCATGCATTTGCACAACCCTTCGCTGTGCCTCATATCCTTACAATCTGTCCAGCTTGCTTGCATGTTTATATTGGTAGTACATCCCAAGTACTATGCTCACTCCTAATTTTAATCTGTTAAAGTAAAGGTGCTATAAACCAGGAGTTTTCAAACTTTTTTAAGCCACAGAAATATAATAATATAATATATACACTGGTTTCCAGCTTGTGTTTTGAAAGCAGGATGAAAATAATGCAATATTTAAACTGTAAAATTCATTTAAATGTAATTTTATTTGTTTGTTTTATTTATTTATTTATTTATCAACAGAATTACACAATTTGTGATTAATCTCATGATTTCCAGCCAGTGTTTTGAAAGCAGAATGAAAATAATGTAGTATTCAAAATGTAAAATTCAGTTAAATGTAATATTTATTTATTTATTTATCGACAGAATTACATAATTTGTGATTAATCTCATGATTTCCAGCCAGTGTTTAGAAAGCAGTATAAAAATAATGTAAATTTCAAAATGTAAAATTCAGTTAAATGTAATTTTGTTTAGATATTTCTTTATATTGATTTTTTTTTTTCAACAGAATGACATAATTTGTGATTAATCTCATGATTTCCAGCTATTGTTTAGAAAGCAGAATGAAAATAATGTAAAATTCAGTTAAATGTAATTCCCTTTATTTATTCATTTATTTTCATATTTTCAATTTTTACTTTTTTTTTCAAAGTCAGGTGTGTTTTCTCAGAATACTTTTTAGAGTGTCAGGTAGTTGGGAAAGAAATCGCTGACAGCGCCTTTAAAAGACTGTGGTAGTATGTTAAAAGCATAAAAAAAAACTTTATGTTGTGAAAAAATGTGTTATATTAAATATTATCTAGAAAAAGAATTTAATAATATTTATGTTACACTGACATTTCATCTTTTTTTGTCAACATACAGTAATTACATAATTTGTGATTAATCTCATGATTTCCAGGCAGTGTGAAATGGTATTATTGTAAAATTTGTTCAAATGTAATTTTCTCATCTGAGTCAGGTGTGTTTTCTCATGAGTGTCAGAAGATTAGATTCAGAATTCGATTACAGCACCTTTAAGGACAGTCATCATACCTCCAAATATAGCACAAATATTTCGTTTTTTCCTTGACGGAGCTGCTCAGACTCTGCCATGCTGCTGCTGCAGACGTTCGTCACGACGCTCTTCTACACACCGCTCAGCCCGTTCCTCGGGAGCGCCATTTTTATCACCTCTTATCCGCGGCCTGTTAAATTCTGGGAGAGGAACTACAAGTAAGCTGCCTCTTATTTCCACATGTACATGAAATATGCATTCAACCTCAAGAGTGACGTAATGCACTGTCAGCCAGATGCACACTTGAGTGCAGGTTTCAGAATAAGAGCATATTTCACTGTTTTGAGAACAGCTGTTGAGGCTGGACATGTTTGGCATGTACTTGCCTTGTTTCCTTGGGGACTAAGTTCCTTCATGGTTGATGGGCTTTATCTGAAGTCCAACAGTCTGTAGCAGCAGAGAGAAAACCACACTATGTTGAATTATTGATGTAGTTTCCAACCACAAATGTGATGACACAGAATGTTTCTGTTGTTGATATTAAACTTGAATGGTGGTGCAGGCACAGGCACAGGCATCAGATTAAATGGGGTGTTTGACATGACTGAATATTTCACTTCATGAACTTTTCATTTGGTTTTACAGCACTAAACGAATTGACAATTCCAACAGCCGACTGGTGTCTCAGGTAGACAAAGAGACTGGTAAATACTGTCTTTATCTATACACGTCTTATAACACACACACTAAACAGCTGACTGCTGTATCAAAAATGTATGTCATTCCATCTGTGTTAAAAGAATAGTTCATCCCAAAAAGACAATTGTGTCATTTACTGTACTCTCCCTTATGTTGTTCTAAACTTTTAAGTGAGTAAGGACTGGTGGTGTCAAGCTCCAAAAGCATCGTAAAAGTGATCTACATGACTTTGTGCTATATTTCAAGTCTTCTAAGCAATTTAGTAAAGTTGTTCCTAACTTTTTGACTCCTTGAACAGTATTCAAAGACGCCACTATCTAAGCTGATATGTACCTCTAGTACTTCTGTTGTAACAAAAATAAATAAAAAATACGTCAGTTCAATGTTGTGCATCTTTTAGAATTTTTTAGGATTTTAATTAAGACTTATTAAGATAATTAATACTTAATCATTAAGACCTGTTCGGCCATCTGATTGAGAACCACTTTTTTTTTTTTTATTTTATATGCGGCATTTTAAGCTGCACGTTAAAATGGTATTATTGCTTTGTGTTTTTTTCCAAGTTACATGCTTATATGAAATTGCTGAGAACAATAGCAAAAATACTGTTTTCAGGGAAGTTTTAAAGTTGGTCACTTTAAAGACACTCTAAAGTACTTTGGCTTTTAACAAAATTTTATGTTTATTTTTTTATGTTACTTTTATTTATATTTTATTTACATGTATTTATGTATGTATATATTACAGTATATTTCACACTCTAAAGTACTTTGGCTTTTAATACAAAGTTTTATATGTTTTATATTTATTTTTACTTTTACACTTTTATTTATATTTTATGTTTTTATGTATATATTACTTACAGTATATTTCACACTCTAAAGTACTTTGGCTTTTAATACAAAGTTTTATATATGTTTTATATTTATTTTTACTTTTACACTTTTATTTATATTTTATTTATGTTTTTATGTATATATTACTTACAGTATATTTCACATTTATTTTGTTTTTTATTTATTTTACATTTTAAATGTACATTTTTAACTGATAAAATAGATAAATACACTTCCTATCAATAATGTTCAATCATTAATATTATAATCTTAATATATTCTATGATGTTTGAGAGTTTTGCTTTGTTTTTTGTTTTTGAAGTTTGACAGACCTTTCACTTTCATTATATGAAAAAGAATGGCCAGAATATTCTTCCATGTTCCATGAAAGAGAGAAAGTCATACAGAGTAAAATATGATCATGTTTTTATTTAGGGGTGAACCATCCTTTTAGGATTTGATTTTTGATAATGCATGAAGGTTCAGTTTCATTGTAAACACTGTTCAAACGTTTTCAGTATGTCAGATGTTGTTTTAGGATGCCATGTCTCTACTATTACTGAAGACACAACAGTGTCCTCGTACATTTAAAAAAAAAAAAAGTTCAGTCTTTATATGCTCACTATGTAGGCTGTGATGACGACAACCTCAACTCAATCTTCTACGAGTACCTGACGCGCTCCTTGCAGCATTCTTTATGTGGAGACCTGATGTTGGGCCGCTGGGGGAATTACTGTGCTGGAGATTGCTTCATCCTGGCTTCTGACTACCTTAATGCACTTGTTCACCTCATCGAAGTTGGCAACGGTCTGGTCACCTTCCAGCTGCGAGGCCTGGAGTTCAGGGGTAAATAGTTTTAACATTATATTGTCACACTGGTGTCATTGTTCCCTCTCGTCACAGTGACTTTCTCATTTCCTCAGGTACTTACTGTCAGCAGCGGGAGGTGGAGGCCATCACAGAGGGTGTAGAGGAGGATGATTCTTGCTGCTGCTGTGAGCCGGGTCATTTGCCCCATGTGCTGTCCTGCAATGCCGCTTTTAACCTCCGTTGGCTGGCCTGGGAGGTGACCACCACTAAGTATCTGCTGGAGGGCTACAGCATCAGCGAGAACAACGCTGCCACCATGCTGCAAGTCTATGACTTGCGCAAGCTGCTCATCACTTACTACCTTAAGGTATTTTAGAAGAGAGAAGCAGTTGTAATAGTTCAGTATACTTTTGTTATATACAAATAGGAATAAGAATTGTTACATTCCAATTACTCTTCACAACAGTTAAATAAGCAGTTATTTTATTAGCTGTAAAGAATTATGTTTTGGGGGAAAAAATGCAATTTCATAGCCAAATGAGATAACATTTAAAACCATTCTTGCAAACGGTGTTTACACAGACTTTTTAAAGACATACCGTAAATGCAATCCTATCATTTATTATTATTATTTTTTAAATCCTATTTTTAACACTAGGCATCAAGAACGTACTGACTTTGTAAATGATTACAAAAAAAAAAAGGGCATCATTCATTAAACGACTGAGGGTCTGTGACTCTGCGGTTTTCTGTGAAATCTGTCAACTCAAATCTGCAGACTGATTCTGACTTTTAGCAACTAGCATCAACTCCCCCAGACTGTAAATCAGGGCAAAAATCCGTTGTGTAGTGTATTCCAGCCAAAAATGAAAATCCTGTCATTAATTACTCATCCTCATGTCGTTCCAAACTCGCAAGACCTTCGTTCATCTTTGTAACATGAATTAAGATATTTTTGATTAAATCCGAGAGCTTTCTGACTAATCTGAGAGCTTTCTACTAGTTTCTGATGCAACTACCATGTTCAAGGCCCAGAAAGGTAGTAAGGACATCATTAAAATAGTTAATGTGACATCAGTGGTTGGTGAGATGGACAACACTCACATCTCTGGATTTTCAATAATTTCTATCTTCAGAGTATCATCTACTACCTGGTGATCAACCCCAAGATGCAGATATGGGTTAAAGACCAGTCCATTCAGGAAGCCCTGCAGCCATACACCAAATGGCATCACATCGAGAAGGACCCGGCTGTGTTCAGCATGAAGATTGATGAGGACTATGTCCACTGTCTGCAGGGGGTCACCAGAGCCAGCTACTGTAACGTCTACCTGCAGTGGATCCAATACTGTGCCAACAAACTAGAGGAGGTGAGGAGACACAAATGCCATTTCTTAAGAGTGATACAAAGTAGAGCCGATACAAGGTAGTCTCGAAGGACATGATAAAAAAACTGTCTGACTGATTTCCAAATGGTGCAAAACTTGGGAATTACCTTTGGTAGGACAGTTGAGCGCTGGCATTTCCACAGTGTTAAAGTGATCTAAACTTGAATCTTAAATCTAAAGTTTTGTTTTGTGTCCTCAGCCAGTGGACAGCGATGAAGATTCTCCATTGGTTACTCTGTGTTTCGCGCTATCTGTTCTTGGACGGAGATCTCTCAGCACAGCAGCACATAACAGATCCAACAGGTACACTTCTCAACATTAGTGCTGTGCACCTCAACAGATAAATCATATTAAGACTGTTCAATAAAGAATAATTCTTAGCTTGATGGATGTCAGTATGTGTACCGCTATAATAGATTTCACATTTCACTGGTTTCCTCTACAGTCTGGAGTCATTCCTCTATGGCTTCAACACGCTGTTCAAAGGTGACTTCCGTATTGCTGCTAAAGATGAATGGATTTTTGCTGACATGGACCTGCTACAGACGGTGGTGGCCCCAGCTGTGAGAATGAGTCTGAAACTTCACCAGGTGAGATGATTGGACAATGTTTGGATATTGCATAACTTTACTGACTGTTCACATTTACCTTTGGCATAACCTCAATAATTTGACTTATACAGGACCACTTCACGAGCCTGGAGGAGACAGAGGAGCCTGCCGTGCTTTACGAGGCCATAAGCAACTACAGAACCAGTCTAGTGATATGTCACGAGAGCGACCCCGCCTGGAGAAGAGCAGTACTGTCCAGTCGAGACACACTGCTCACGCTCCGGCACATGGTAGATGAAGGCGCAGATGAGTACAAGATCATCATGCTCTACAAACGACATCTCAGCTTCAAAGTTATAAAGGCAAGAGAGCAAAACTATATTTTAGATTATAATAGAAAGTATCCTGGAAAAACAGTATCAGTTTCCACTAAAATATAAAGCATCAAACATTTTATTCATACTGTTTTTGTCACTGTTTAATTGTATTAAATTTTTGTATTTTGCAGTTTTCCATTTCCATTCCAAGTTTAATTTTAATTCATTCATTTATAAAATAAATTATAAAAACTGCTTTTTCACTTTTTTATTTTAGTTTTTAGAGATTAATGGAATCAGATCATCCAATAATGATTGATTATTTATAGTTCCTTAGTTGTTGTTTAGTTAGTGTAGTGCACATTTATATATATTTTATTTGTTAATTTATAAAATGTTATAACAGATCAAATTAAATAACACACATACATATATATATATATATATATATATATATATAGTCAAACCAACATTTATTCAGACACCTTCAACATTTCTCACATTATCACAGTTTATTCGCTATAGTTTAGAAAATGGTAATCAAATATGACAAGAACTCAGAGTTAAACTGTCAAAACAAATTCATCTTGATAATTGAAAGGTATGTAATGAATTCGGTTGAATAGCTATCAGCTGTTAAATTTAAGTACACAATGAGATAATACCAATTTAGGTCAACCAATTACCAAGCAATGCCTAATTTTGTCTGTGGTGTAAAAAGGTTCATTAGCAATTAAAGAAAAACACTTAAGGAAAACATACAGTGGGTACGGAAAGTATTCAGACCTCCTTAAATTTTTCACTCTTTGTTATATTGCAGCCATTTGCTAAAATCATTTAAGTTAATTTTTTTTCCTCATTAATGTACACACAGCACCCCATATTGACAGAAAAACACAGAATCGTTGACATTTTTGCAGATTTATTAAAAAAGAAAAACTGAAATATCACATGGTCCTAAGTATTCAGACCCTTTGCTCAGTATTTAGTAGAAGCACCCTTTTGATCTAATACAGCCATGAGTCTTTTTGGGAAAGATGCAACAAGTTTTTCACACCTGGATTTGGGGATCCTCTGCCATTCCTCCTTGCAGATCCTCTCCAGTTCTGTCAGG
>NW_015552625.1:1770986-1773677 GCF_001515605.1 Sinocyclocheilus anshuiensis | reverse complement strand
CCACTGTGTATATATATATATATATATATATATATATATATATACACATGATGAAATAGAATATGCGCTATAAACCAACTGATCTAAAGCCTAACAATGAAATAAATGATTTTATCATTTTGTCACTATTCATTATTTGCTATTCACATATTCAGGCCTAATAGATTTGTTTTTTTTCATTCAGATAAATAAAGAATGTGTGCGAGGGCTGTGGGCAGGTCAGCAGCAGGAGCTCATCTTCCTCCGGAACCGCAATCCTGAGCGTGGAAGCATCCAGAACTCAAAGCAGGCTCTGCGAAACATGATCAACTCCTCCTGCGACCAGCCCCTGGGTTACCCCATGTTTGTGTCCCCACTCACCACCTCGTATATGGGAACTCACAAGCAGATCAAAGACATATGGGGCGGCCCTCTCAGTTTGGAGAGCATTCGCACCTGGCTGCTCTCCAGGTGGTTTCGGTATGTATGAGGCATTAAAGAAACAATTAACTCAAAAATTAAAATTTGTTGTAGATTTAGTCCATCCAAGATGTAGATGAGTTTATTTCTTCATCGGAAAATCTGCTGTTTGGACTCTCATTCTGACGGCACCCATTCACTGCAGAGGAGCAAGTGATGTAATGCTAAATTTCTCCAAATCTGTTCCGATGAAAAAACAAACTCATCCACATCTTAGATGGCCTGAGGGAGAGTACATTTTCAGCAAATTTTTCTTTCTAGTCTGAAAAAGTCTTTTTCAAAACCTTCTAGGGTGAGGAAAGATAACCTTACAAGCTGTAACAGTGGCATGAACATGGAGGATGTGGATTGTGCTGGTTCCTCCTTAAGTCAGAATCATAACTCCGCCACATCCCAGAGCCTAAGCCTTTATCATGGCCGCCCTCGCAGTTCCCAGTCCAGACACCACGGAGGTCAGAATGCATCATACTATATGCATCAGTACAGTTTATAGTCCTAAAACCTGTAAGAAATGTAACATATTTGTTAAAGTAATTTTTTTTCTCCACAGCTCACCGAGAGTATCGCAGTCGCTCAGTGCAACCTCACGGCCAGCGCCCCCCGGTCACCAGTCGATCGGGTCCCATCCTGGACAGCCAGCATGGCTCTGGCTCTGGAGGCCCTGGGCTAGTGCAGCGCCTTTCCAACAGCCAGCTGTCCTTCAACACCTCCTCCATTGCCTCTGTCTTTTCCCAGGTGCCTCGTTTGTCCACAACAGGGCCTCTGGCTTCAGCCACAGGTCAGCATCACTCCAGCCAGGTGTCTTCCTCCAGCTCCACACTGAGCCTGCTGTTTGGCAAGCGGAGCTTCTCCAGTGGCCTGGTCATCTCGGGCCTCTCTGCAGCTGAGGGGGGAAACACCAGCGATACGCAGTCCTCAAGCTCCGTCAACATCGTCCTGGGCCCGTCCTGTCGCTCGAGTCGCGCAACGCAGGTGAGATGATGTCTTTGAGGTGTTTTTACAGTGATATACAAAACATTTTGTTGTTAAACCATTTTCAAGAAACAAAAGCTTACAAAAATGGACTACTGTTAGCCTCCAGATGGGATTTTGTCCATTTTCAGCAGATGCTAATTGCCCATTCCAAGGTTTTTTTATGGTCAATCTAGACATATAAAGCAGAGGCTAGTGAAACACTTCCCTTCAAAGTTATTTATAACTTATTGATATATATATAATGCTTCACCACTCTTACATTTCAGCTATAGCAAAATACATATATATTCAATGATCTGTCAAATAATGTTAATTTGCAGTGTTCTTTAACTATTTTTAACTCGGAAAATGTTATGCACCCAGGGTCCAAAATGAAGTTTTTGGACTCTGGTGCCAGTGGTCACCAGTGGACCATATATATATATAAATATATAATTTTTATTTTATTTTATATTTTTATTCAGCAAGGATGCATTAAAATGATAAAAACGTGACAGTAAATACATTTATAATGTCAATAATTACAAAATATTTCCGAAGGATCATGTGAGACTAAAGACTGGAGTAATGATTGCTAAAAATTCAGCATTACCATTACAAATTACATTTTCAAATGTATTAAAATAGAAAACCGTTAAATTGTAATATTTCACAGTATTACTGGTTTTACTGTATTTTAATCAAATAAATAAGAGACGCAAGATACTTCTTTCAAACTTTTGAGTGGTAGATATTTCTACACAAGTTCTGGAGTTAACTTCTCATGGTAAAACAGTTGAGAAAATGTTTTCTTTAATAGGGTTTCACATCTTTTATTTGACTTTTTTTTTTTTAAGTTAATTTTATACCTATATTTTTTCTTTCCCTCTTCTTTCTCCTTTCAACCAGTTTTTCTTTTTATCATAATCATAAATATCATAAGTAAGTGCCTTTTACAGATTTGTATTTAAAAGTTTTTGCTGAAATTGTTAAAAATGCTTTCTTTTCATCAGTGGACATCAGAGGCGTACGAAAGCATAGATGCCACAGGACCCAAGGTCCACAGCACAGACAAGAGCCAAGACGACTCCACTTCAACCTTCCACGAGGCTCTGGAGGAGAAGACCATATGAGACCACAACCACCAAATGCCTCAGCCCAGCATGATCAAACACCTGAGCCCTCAAGTGATGTACATTACAGACGTCTTTTTGGAAAACTAAACATCTGCCATCTGTAGAAATGTAAGTATCCTATTAAAGGGAAAAGAACTGCTCT
>NW_015552625.1:1751215-1770810 GCF_001515605.1 Sinocyclocheilus anshuiensis | reverse complement strand
CTTCCGAAAAAAAAAAAAAGATGAAAAGGCAAAAAATGTTTATGGCTAAAAATGATGTATGAGAGTGGGCAAAAGCTTGTTACTATCCATCTCTGAGATTAAATGGTGGAATCTGATGACTACAAGTATTTCCATTTGCACCTTGAGTGCATGCCCTTCATGAACACCATCACTCACAGATGTGATTTTTTTTATAGTGGCAAAATAAGAACTGTTGCTCAAGTCATGTAAGATCACGTGACTAAAGAAAGTGTCAGGTACAGTTACATAGTAGTTTTCTTGCACACTGCTGTTTAGAAATGTGTTGTGATCCAGATGTGTCATTGGTATATATTAACATACAAGCCCTGCAAGGATTCTGAAGTGGTTACTGATGCATTAAAAGCAGTGACGAGAAAAATGTTCTTTCTGTAAATCTTGTAAAAACAACAACTAAAAGTTGCCATGTTCACCCTTTGGCACACGATGTGTATGCACTTTCCTCTGATATTGTACCATTAATAAGATGAATAATTGGCCAAAAGAAAATTGTTGAAAATGTACATCCCTGAGTATGGCAAGCACAGTCTAAGAGTTGAAGAGTGTGTACTATATTCATAAATTCCTCCAAGAACTAAAAGGAGTTTCATGGATCTGGAACTATAGTTGATAAAAGCAAAATGTGCATTTTTACTATGGGAAACATGGGGCTTCCAGTATATTTATTATGTGATGGGGGTCTGTATGATGTGTTGTAATATCAGATATTTCATGGCAAGTCTAGCCCTTTAATATTATTTGCATATTATAATGCTCCCATAAATAGGGAGATCTCAAAAACCTAAAAATACACTCACTCAAAAACCTAAAAATACACTCAAAATAACACAATTTGAATAAAATAAAGTTGAAAAATAATCAGAATTTTGTCCTAATTTAATTTTTATATCTGTATACAGTATCAGTCAAAAGATGCACCATCACATCTGACAAAATG
Source organism: Sinocyclocheilus anshuiensis (assembly GCF_001515605.1). NCBI lineage: Eukaryota > Metazoa > Chordata > Actinopteri > Cypriniformes > Cyprinidae > Sinocyclocheilus > Sinocyclocheilus anshuiensis. The sequence continues at coordinate 1,769,834 of NW_015552625.1, read as the reverse complement.
TTTTTCTCATGATCTATTTTGATTTCAAATTTGATGATTTAACAGTTAAAAACAATTTGTTTTGTAAACAAATATTATTTGTGCCTATGTATGAATTTCTTTACAAAAGCAATATTTAAATGTATTATTTCTATTTCATTTTAATTGATGAGGAATTATCATCCTTTCATTTGTGTTATTTCATAGTTTTGATGATCTCACTAGTATTCAAAATGTGAAAAACATTAATAATAAATGACTAGTTGTCTCCAGGGTTTTGACAGGCACCATATATGAATTTAATCACATTTTTTGGTTGTTTGTAAAGACTTGACTAAAACATTTTTTTTTTTTTACTAATAATAACATACTTCAGCTCTTTTATAAGACCTCTTCATTTGTGTCAGTCTGCTGTTAATGAGAGCAAAACTTTCCCTAACGTGCTGCTATTATAAAGTGGAGTTCACAAAACACCCATGACTTTTTGAGAAATGTGTCTGGACAGTTTGTCTTCATAAATCTAAGATTAAAAAAAATAATAATAATTTGGCACATGTTAGACAATCATTACAGAAAATATGAGAATGCCAGTACTTTCAATGCACTCTAGAGCTTATAATATTGTTGCCTGGGGAATAAAGACACATTGCAACCATAAAAAAATGAATTTAAGCAAAGAGTCTGATGTGGAGATCTTCCAAAAGGAACCATCAGAGCTCATGTGAATCCTCTGAGGAGAATGTGATAAGACTTTAGTACAGTTCTCATGCATGTGAGCTTGAAAAAGTCAATTACTTGACATGTCATTCCTGTGATATATATGCGTTAAACTGCCAAACAACTATTGCTACAATATCGGGAGATATTTTTCTTTTAAACTCTGCACAGACTAAGAAGTTAGCATAAAATAACTTTTCATGTTAGTGTCGTACATTGTTCCACAAATGACAGTTATTTTGCTCTTCAGCTATTTAGTACAGTATGTTATTATGTGTTAGACAGACAGAAGCAGCACCATATTGTAAGTCACTTTATTTGATGTCTACAAATACATTTGTTCTCTGTTTTTAAAGTGTTCATGCAGGAGTACATGTGATCTGAAAGATGCCCATTCGCCTGGGCTCCATTGTTAATAAACCAGTACTGCCTTTCTTGAATAAAACTGCATCACTTTACAAGAAACTAATTTCATTACTATAAGTAATTTCAGTCATTTCACCAGGTTTTGAGAGTTCAGCACAGAATACTGTATTTAAATATGATTACCTATAAAGAAACCTCTAATATTTCCAATATATGTCCATTTTTAAAACTCTTCCGAGAGATTCAGTGTTATTGTCTGCATATTGCAGTACTTCTATATATAATTGTACAGTATTGTGTTAACTAAACTATTTTGAATAGCAAAAGCATGCCAAATATAAAAGATCATTTTTCTCCTACGAGTTATTATAATTTACAAAGGCATTATAGTTTGTCCCCTGGTATTAAAAACAACAGAATTATGATTAAATACTAGATCATTTTAAAATAGTTTATATTAAAATAGGTGATTTATTAGGACTCATATCATGGCACAGCTCTAAAGAACGCCTTCAGTGAAGGCCTGATCTGTGTCTGATCTGAGAAAATACAAAACAGGGCAAGTCTGTATTCTGCAAGAAAAGAATATTGTGACAATGGGATGACAGGTTTGATATTTCATTATGTTACATATAATAAGCACCAAACACTTATATAATAAGCATAACTTTAAGATGATGATGGGTAAAAAATGTTATGTTTTTTTTTGTTGTTTTTTTAGCAGAGGACAATGACAGAAGCTGAATGGCTAAACGGCTATCAGTTCACACTTATTTCCAAAGATCTTGGCTTTAACATCTTTCTGCATGTGCAAATGTCTTTTGCTTACAGCGTGCATCATGCATTCAGTCCTAGAGAAGAGCACGGGCTTTAAAAGACAAACATCTTCTCTTGGGATATTAACGATAAATCATAGATCATGGCCTAAACATTCAAGGCACTTCAGGGTGACTGTGATAAACTGCGATACAGAAGTCAGTTTGCCTCCAGAGTCTGAAAGATGCCATGAAATTATAGCAGTTAATAATTCTCCATTTTTGTCATAGCATAAATGTATCCCTTCTAATAATTTTGAAATCGTTTGGTTGTAACTGGCAGGTTGTTTGTGTGATTGTTTTACTATGTAAAGTTTGTGGTACACAATGTTTTAGTAATAAAATGTGTAAATTAAATAATTCAGCATTTACTTTAGTCGTAGTCACGCTGTTTAATCATGAAAACAATTGGAATGTAATTGTGAACTGATATAAACAACTATTCAGAATCCACCACGAGGCTTTGGAAACAACAATAAATTAACTATGAATAATGATTTGAAAGTCAGGCAACAAATTTGAATGAAAAATGTTACCTGATCTCTTTCCAATTTCATGTGATAGTGAAAAATTATTTAATGAAAGAAAAGCTGATATACATGAAGCCTTCCTCCTTGCAATATTCAAATATATTGAGGGTCATTAAAATTCAGGTGACCCTACATAACCCTTCAAATCAATGGCATTGATGTCTTATGAATATAAAGAGCATATTTCATGTGCTTACAATGAAGAATTGTGAAAGGTGTAGCACACTAGTAATGCCGTGACTACTGAGTGCTGCTGTTAACACTTCTTTTCTGTAATTACAACAATCCGTATATATCACATAACGCAAACACATGCTATAAGAGATACCGGAATAAATGAGTGCTTTCTTTAAGCAGAATATGTGTCTTTGCATGGGCACACACTGTCAATCTTTTGTTTAAACAGGAAGAAAAGCAACATAACTAAAGGATGAGAAGTTTAATCAATGAGGTTGAGCTAAAATTCAGTCCTGGCAGTTCACCTGTGGCTCTAAACCAAGTCAAAACAATCGAAATGTGTGCAAGCTACGTTGTTTTTCAAGGCTCGGTCTTCTATATTAAGCATACGGAGAGAACAGAACCAAGAGGTAGATATTCTTGTTCGTGAAAAGCGTGTTTAAAGTGCCCAAAGTAGCCCTTCAACCTTTGCAAAAAAAGACTGAAGCACCCTTAAAAACAAGAATAGACACTCGCTTCATCCACAAATAACTCAATTACTTCCCTCCTGCCCAATGCAGCTCCAGAGGTTGGCGTTTTCCATCACTTGAACAAATAAACTTCACCTTACATTCAATATGCACTTTACATCAATATTGAACTGTCAACCCACAGTAGACACAACACAGATTTCTTTCAATCTTAACTTAGTAGCTTTTTCATCAAGAAGGATTTTATATATGACATATTATATGACCAAAGAGACTAAGGAATATCAGAAAAAGGGCAAATGTAAACCAGTGTTCCACCCAATTTCAGGAAATCATTCCTCAGTCACTAATTATTCCAATATGACAATTAAGATATTTGCATAGGCAATATGGGATTAGCCCTTAAACAGTACGTTTCCTGAATTCTTCATGAGTATATATCATAATTATGCTGAAAACAAAAGAAAATGCTACTCTTCTTTGTAAACCCATCTCATTTACAGTATTAGGCTTCAAGTAGATCAAAATAAACATGTAACATTAACTAGATGAGAAAAAAATAACTAAGCATAACGAGAGGTAGTGGAAAACCAATGAAAACGAGATGTAGTCGTCTGTGTGGACAGCGCTTCTATAATCACATAGCACAGGCTCCACTTCATTTGCTTAGAAAAGGAGCCCTTTGGCAAGAAAGGTTATTTTTCCAAGTCATACCAAGCTGATAAAATCATTATCAACAGCTGTTAGCCATCACCGTGACAGCCGTCAAGTGAAAAACTCCGAAACTCTCTAAATCGGATAAAACATTAGCAGCAAAAATAAAGTTGAGGCATTGAAATGAAACAGATAACTACTCTCTAAAGGATGGTTCGCATGTTCTTGTATAATCTGCAATCCAATTAATAATAGGTGAAAATGCCAAATTTGAATAATACCTTAATCGGTGAAACTTTTTTACGAGTTTTTATTAAATGATATTATTATTATTATTACAGTATTATGCTACCAAATATAGTAGCATAATACTGCACGAATTTCCATTCTTTATTTGCCTCACATTTTTTGTCAATAATAAGAACTTCAGAGGTATGTTTCAAATTTGTCATCATTTAAATGAACATGATTACCTTCTATTATGATTTATTTTAAATCTATCCATATCGGCTTTAAATAATCATATATTCACTCTGTTCTGACTTCTATGACGTTGGACTTCCTGGATTACTGACATGTACGGATTGAAATAGTCATACAGTCACGTTAATTTTCATTCACACTTATCATAAAACTTACAGTAAATGTGTGTCAATTTCCCCCCTCAAAGATAGTTTGGTACAGTAAATGTCCATGTGTCATGCAGGGTCTTTTTCTTTCTTTCTTTTTTTTTTTTAGAGCAAGACCATTTTGATTTATTGCTCATTTCTTTAATGACATGATTTTTTTTCTTTTAAAACAAACAAGAAAATTCAATCATTTTGTTTTAGGAATGTTGGAAAGCCAAGCTTCCCATGATGGTTTGCTGCTTCAGTAAGTAAACTACTAGGTAACACCTATTCGGTTTGTAAAACAACATAAATAAAGGACCTACTCACATTGGCTGATGCTCAAACACTTGAATACTTCAAAGAAGGATATCTATGCACTCGGTAAAGTGACAAAGGTCTTCATTTTAATGTGGTAAACCTGCAGAGTGAATGGCACTTAACTCTCAGAGCACCAGTAAGAAAACCCAACAACAACACACTTGATGATGATTTACTTCACAAACGTTCATTCATTGGCACAAGAGTTCAGGGAAAGTGACACTTTGAGGTTGGGTATGGTGACCAAAAAACGTCGGTTTAAATGCAATTCACTCTTGAATTTCTCCGCTAAAAGGTGAGAGAGTGGTTTAACACACCAGTATTTTAAATATCGTGTTCTCATGCACTGGCTGCTGCGATTGCAGTAGCACATAAATGTCTAGAAAATTGAACAGCAACATTCAAGTTTGAATCCAACAACGCGTTCTTGAGGGACACATGTCTAAACCTCGAAAGGAAATCATCTTTTGTAAGTATCATCTTCAACGTGATGATACTTCATCACGTCATATCTGGGTTGAGTATTGCAATGTGTACATGACACAACAGAAGAAACGCATGCTGGAAAAAAGTATTATAAAAAAGACCGATTTGCTTTTGTTTTTTGGATAACCTGCGGTTTTCCGAGCTGTGAAAATGACCGCTCCTCGTTTCAAGTCGCAAAAACCAACATTTGGACTCGGAGGCAGAGAAAAGTTTCCCTGATGGATCCGACTCTGTCGCACCACCTCATCGAGCAGGTCTCAGCGATCACAGTTATTTTAAATAGACCTAGTGTAACTCTCAAAAACAAGGCATAGTGTTCACTACACTTTTGTTTAATAAAATACATTTCTTTAATGTGTAAGACAATTCGAAGCTCTTTTAAGAACCTCCAGAATGTTGGTGAGTGATTTTCAAGCAATTCTCGCTCAATCCGACGAAGCTTACAGCCCATGACATACAGTACCTGTGCTTCTCTCTGTTAGTAACGGACTGGGAGGGGCTAGGAGGACTCACACAATAAACTGTGTCGTCACCAGCATCAGCAGCTTTTGTGCCCTTACTCAAGTGTCGAGGCATTGTGATTTTTGCAGAGAGAAAGAAATGTTCATGATTCATTTAGCTGCCCAATCACAACACTAGCTAGCCCTTATGTTTCCCAGTTAAAGAACTGTCGACACGCAAAGAAAGAGTTTGGACGGCGGTTACGCTTCCCAGCTTCTCTTTTACAAAACAATTGGCACAGCTAATTTTCCCTTCGCTTATGAGAGCTTTACAATATTCTCTCCCCATGACAGCATTGAAAAAAAAAAAACATTGTAGACCGGGGCTTAAATGTCAAACTGGAGTAAATTCCATAACCTTGTATCATGCAAAGGTTTTCTAGCTTAACATCTACCGCTTATCCGTTGTTTTTTGATTTTCTTTAAAAAATAATAATAATAATAACATTATTCAGCTGTCCTCAGATATGCGAGGCATTAAAAGATGGAAAGGATCAGGTAGAAAGAACACAGAGAGAGAAAGAGAACAGGTGATGTAAACAGGAAGAGAGAGGAGATTTGAGGAGTCAAAAGAGACAAAACAGGTGAATGAAAAAGACAAGCAAGTTTAAAGTAGGAAGTATGGATCTGTCAGATTTCCTACATGTGTTTTTTTTCTGTGTCACAGTTGCCTGAGCAGCTCATATTGGCACTTAAACAGAACTGAACTTCAGGGTCACTAGTGGGTGCTCAGAATTGCTTAACTACTCACTCAAATAAGAAACATCACACCTTTTGAAAGTGGCACCTTGGGGCTTTTTTGTCACAAATGTTCTTGCTGAAACCTAGGTGTCTAAGCAGGCCCTCTTGCTGTTAAGGAGATCCCTGTAAACAGATGAGTTGAGAAACCGGGGGAAGGAGTCTCTGTGCATGAGGGTGTAGATCTGAAGCTGGGCCTCCTCATACATCGTACTGCTGGGTTCTGCCAGGCTTTGGTTGATGACTTCCCTCACCCGTGAATCCAAGCTGACCTGCCGGCCGACAACAAATGTAAAGATCTTTACGTGAAGATTATAAAACATTGTTCATGTTTATATTTTGTGTGAAATATTTCACTATATTGCATATATTTCATATTATAATTCAAAATATGTTTTTTTTTAATTTGGAGACTAGGTCCATTTTTCTTAAAACATGGCAAAAAAATCCAAACTGACCATTTTGAGAATTTATTGTGCATAAAATTTTGTTAAGAACTACTAATAACTTTAAAGCTTTGTGTGAAATATTGTATGCAAATTTATAATTTGTACATTTAGATTATAGGGTACTTTTTTTAAATGATAGAAAAACATGAAAAAAACCCAGAAAAAAACAGATGTGAAGTTTGAAGATACATCCTTTTCATCAGACTCAAGTTGTACATATAAAAACACCCATAAATAACAATCACAAATTGTGAGATGGCATAAAAAAACTGACCAGCTATTTAGAGTTTTCACACGCACAAAAAAACAGCTTGCAAAGATCTACAATAGCTTAAAATATTTTTATGTGGTTTTATGTGATTTTTTTTTATATGAATGAATAATCATTACCTTAAAGCTTTGTACAAAATATTTACAGCAAAAATAATTTGTAGGAAAAAAAATCAGCACACTATGGCTAAAAAAAAAACAACATTTAATGAGCTAAGCAAAACAGATGTGATGTTTCCAGTTACTGTTGTATATAGAAAAAAACACTCATATAATCCCATGAATATCAAAAATCTAATTTTTTTTGTCAGGTGGCAAAAAAACACCAACAATTCAGAATATGTTTGTGCACAAAAAATGCTAGAGAATTTATTTTGTTTTGTTATTAATGTAATATGAATATCTTATATTTTTATGTTGTCATATTTTGTTTACGGTCGTATTGCAGTCACAGACAGCATTACATATTCTAACCTCTTTTGGCGAAAGAATGGAGACGTAGTCTTCATAAATGATCCTGGCTTTTTCATCGATAGCTGATGGGTTGGTTTCTTTCTTTAGTTCCTCACAGGCGATCCAGAACATCAGGTTTTCTTCACTGTACTCAGACCGCAAGAACTCCCGGAAAACATCCCTCCCCTCTGGAGCGCGCATCACCATCTCAAAGCTCCGTGACCAGGCAATCATCTCATCCAGTGTGGGATGCCTTCAAATGGGAGACAATGAAAAAAAGCAGGAACTACCCATATAAAATAACTTTACTTCACCTGTCAGTAAATAAACTGTATGGAAATGTATTAAAAGGCACTTGATTGGAAATTAAATTGCCCCAAAAAGGACTTGGTAACAAACTTGTGTGAGATTTTTAGATGATTTCACTCATTTTAACAGGACGTTGAGGAGGTATGAACACAAGCACTATAAAAAAGCACCAAACATCTTGTCCCTGAACAATAATAGACGTTTCTAATAACTCACTGTTCCTCTGTTGCTTCTATGCTATCCATCTTTGTACATGTTTGCCTCTCTGAACGTTCCATTCTGTCTTCATTCCTAGGGTGAGAAGAGAAATGTTAGACACAGCAAAGCCTCTGTGGCATTTGAAACATGTTGAGTTGATCATCATGCAAGGTTATACACTTCTGGTAAAACTACAGACTGGAGACTAACAGCTGTTATTACAGTACATAGCCATTCGGGTGCTACCTATAAAAAAAGTTTTAAATTTTTCATTTTGAAATAAAAGATGGTGTATTATATTCTTTACCAGTGATTTTTTTACTTTTTAATGGCCCAAACTGTAAAAATTATTTTTCAAAGTTGTAAAAAAAAAAACATTTATAAGATTTATAAGAAAATACTATTTCAGTCTTTCTGCTTCGAAATTTCTCATTTAATCCAATGTGCTACTACTGTTTCTTTGTAATTATTTGTCAAATTTACCAGCGATTTTTGAGTGAACACTAAATTTTTCCCCTTGTACAAAATATAAAAAATACAAACCTAAGGCCATTTATATGGTAATTTACTGCATTATTTAAAAAGTAATAATAATAGTCACCAACAGTTTTTCTTACTGTTTTTTACTTCTTAAAGGGATAGTTCACCCAAAAATGAAAATTATGTCATTAATTAAGCTGGGCTCACTTTACAGGAGTTTTAAAATCCTAACCGATTATGAAATCTGGTTGCAGCACACACATAAGGAGAATCTTTGCAGATTTTCTTACCCTCAAATCTTAAACATGCACACTCTACAAGATTTGAAAATCGTGGTGCATCACACCCTACAAGATATTCTTAAGATTATTATGCTGGGGGGAGTGGTGCACGTGATTGATGTTTTAGCAACTAATGTTTACATAAGTTAGCTAGCCTGCTAGCAGCTTTCACTCACCTGGTACGTTCAAAACTGAGGCGATATCACCCCAGCGCTTCTCTTTCCCCTTACAGTTGTGAAACGTTTTCGACACATTATTCAGACAGTCGTGTTATTGCAGAATTTACACAAGCAGTTTCTCCATCTCCACTATCCAACGGACCTGTGCAGCAGCTTGTTTTGTGGTCGCGCATTGGCTATTGTGAAAGTATGATGTAATCATAGCCGTGATCATCCCGATTTAAAATCCTAAATATCAAACCCGATTTGTGTGTGAGCAGATCAGGAGGTGCAAGATTCAATCTGTGAAAGCCTCACTTCATTCAGCGCTTCTCTTTCTCCTTACGGTTGTGATACGTTTTCGACACATTATACAGACAGTCGTGTTACTGTAAAACGTCAAGAAGCAGTTTCCTCCATCTCCACTATCCAACGGGGCCGTAGCCTACAGCAGCTGTTTTGCGGTCGCACATTGGCTATTGTGAAAGTACTGACGTAATCATATAGCCGTCATCATCCCGATTTAAATCCTAAATATCAAACATGTTTGATATGATCGGGGCGGCCCCGATTTGTGTGCGAGCAGATCGGGAGGTGCAAGATTCGATCGGTGAACGCCTCACATTACCAGATAATCCGCGCCGAACATCGGGACCGATCGAGGGGCTCGACAAGATTTTTGCTCCGATTCTCGGGAGGGGGAAATCGGGGCTAAATCGGGCTAAAAATCCTATAGTGTGAGCCAGGCTTTATCTTCGGAACACAATTTAAGATATTTTTGATGAATTCCGAGAGCTTTCTGACCCTCCATAGACACCAATGCAACTGAAATGTTCCCAGGTTTAGAAACGTAGCAAGGACATCGGTAAATAGTCCATGTGACATCAGGGCTCCAACCAAGCTACAAGAATACTTTTCGTGCACAAAGAAAACAAAAATAACAACTTTATTCAACAATTCTTCTCATCCCGTCTGTTGCGGCGTGCCGCCATTGTGGAAAGAGTATCAAGACGCATGCGTTCCGTCATCTGCGTGTAAACAACTTGTGCGAGTTCTGCTGCTTACGTTGAACACACACGTGTCAGTATGCGCATGCGTCGTTTAGGAGAAGAATTGTTAGTCATTATTTCCGTGAACACACACGTGTCAGTATGCGCATGCGTCGTTTAGGAGAAGAATTGTTAGTCATTATTTCCGTTTTCTTTGCGCACAAAAAGTATTCTCGTAGCTTCGTAAAATTACCATACCTGCAAACTCACAAGAGGTCAAAAAGGTGACATAGTTCGTAATATGAGCCTTGTAGGGGGGTCTAGGGGTATCTCCCCCCCCCCCAGAAGAACATTTTTGAAGATTTAACATGTAAATGAACCGTTCACTCTCAGCATTGGTACACTCTGACAACAAAATAAAGAAAAAAGACAACATATGCTTCAAGTAAAAAAAGCACATTTATACCACTAACTTTTTGGACAGTGCAACTCTGTTGTCATCGGTGTTCATACTTCTCTTTGTGAGCAGTGGAGTAATTTGTTTTTGCAAATTTTAATGTTCACATTAGAGTGCGCATACTATCAACAAGCTCCTTCTTTTCACTGCAGAGAAGCTGCATCTGAAGTGGCAAAAGATGTATTTACACAGACTGTTTAATGAAGCTGAGGTGCCATAAATGCATTTACACCACAGAATTTCAAATGCATAAATAATTTTATAAGATTAATGTTTTAAATATTTTTGAACATACAAGTTAAAAATGTTGGGAAAAAATGAAATACTTTTAAATATGAAACCAAACCACCAGTAGATGACGGTAAATGACTGTTTTAATGAGCGAGTCATTAGTTATTAATTCAAACGGCTGATTCATTCAAAAACGAGGCAAGTGACTACAGTCTTTATGAATGGGTTACTGAATCATTGACTCACAATGAAGAACTTCCTTGCCGACGACATGGTTGCATGCGGATGTGAGCGTATGCCATCAAAACGGACTGAGTGTGAGATGAGGTGTGTTCGATTTGAAGCAGCAGCGAGCGCAGACCGATCGGACATCAAAGTACCGCGAGAGCGATTCGAAAGCATGCGAAAGTCTAACCATAATCTAAGTACTAAAATTCCTCCTTTAGTCCAAAAAGAGCATTTATTGAAACTAAGCTACAAATTACAGGTGAACATCCTGTGTTTCTCAGTTCAAGTCTCTGTAGAGCAAGTATAATTGGGTTTGTTAGCCATGGGGTTCGACGAGCTGACAAGACTCTAAATATATAACATGTACTACACAGCTGTTTTGCATGTGATGTGGGACAGAAATAGCCATTTACTGAGCAGATAATGGCAGTGTGTAGTGGGGGGATGGCTGTGGAAACCCGAGGTTACAGAGTAGGGTTTGTACTGCCTCCTCAATGTTTTCTTTATTTCATGCAATATTTGTATTCATTCATGTTATTTATAGTCCCCCTGCAAGCTGTGCTATGGCCTTTCCAATCTTTCTTTTTTCAATGGCCCAGCCTCAAACTCCAACTGCTTTTTCCCCCATCTTTTTACAAGCTAATTTAACTCTTTAAGGAACACTTTTTCTTGCTAATTTTATTTAAAGAGTTAGAACAGCCAGAATTTCATTCTAATGTAATGTGTGTGTTTGTAGACACAATTAAAAAACAAATTAAATGAAATATAAAATTAAAAATAAAATAATGGACCAACTGTGGATAAAGATAGGTTATTTTTCTTCCCATTAGTATTAGTGACACTGATATTTGTGTTGTACTCCTGCTTAAAAGTGCACTCAATAATCATCAAATAAATGTGCAATGTTAGCTTGCATACTAAGACAAACCCTCTTCCACATACTTTTCTTAATATTCCTGTGGGAGGATTTTAAAAGGCCATGCTAACATATAACAATGCAAAAATATGTTTTGCTTAAACTCATAAAATTCTATTAATTATAGCTTGGTAATTTACACAATGGCAATACATGTTAAAAATTAACAGGCTGTCCAGCAGGATATAAATAGAAAGCTAAAATCCCCATTGCTCAGTCAAGGTTTCAGTTTATATTATAGTGTCAACCTGAAGATATAAATAACAACCTTCCTGAAATTTTATATTATCATACACATTTCTGTAATTTCAGCAAACAGGATGGAATGTTTTAAACTGAGACTAACCAAGTAATACTATGAAACCACCACAGAATTCATAAAATCCAATGATAAAACTAGTTTTGTTAGTTAAAACTCATGCTACAAAAGACTAAAAGCATGGAAAGTAAAATGGCAACACCTGCTCAAACTAAAGTAGGCGTGAGCCCACAAAACTTTCGCATAAACACTACAGTTTAAAAGTTTGGGGTCAGTAAGATTTTTTTAAACCGAAATTATTACTTTTATTCAGCAAGGATGCATTCAAATGATCAAAAGTGACAGAAAGATATTTATAATGTTACAAAAGATTTTCGGTTTCAAATAAATATAAATGAATTCTGAAAACAAAAAAAGTATCACCGTTTCCACAAAAATATTAAGCAGCTGTTTTCAACATTAATAATAAGAAGAAATGTTTCTTGATGACCAAATCAGCATATTAATATGATTTCTGAAGGATCGTGCGACACTGAAGACTGGAGTAATGCCTGCTAAAAAATCAGCTTTGCATCGCAGAAAAGAAAAAAACAAACAAAAAAAAACAAACCTAAAACAGAAAACAGTTGTTTTAAATGGCAAAAATATTTCACAGTATTACTGTTGTTAATGTATTTTTGATCAAATGAATTCAAAAACATATTAAAAAATCTTACCAACCCCAAACTTTTGAACGGTAATGTACCTGAGGCAGGTAATGTAATGGTGATAAAATACTTGCTGCTCAATGTAAAACTCATTGTTAAGCAAATAGCTACCATGCAAGTACATCTTTACAGCAGACCATAATGAAGGATGGGGTGTACCAGAGGCATTTGCAGCATCCACACCAACACAGACAGCAGGTGTTGGGCCTCGGGTGACCAGGCACCTGCGGGGGTCCTTCAATGCGTCCCTGCTGCCTTTTCCTCATTTCAACTCCACTCACACTCTGAGGCTGTGGACAGACACATCTGATTAGAAACAAAGCAGTGGGGGCTTGGGAACTGTGTTAGTATCTTGTTAACTACAGATGTTTCTAAATCTAAAGTAAGACCAAAAGAGATGATTAATTATTTGCAGATTCCAGGGAGAGATTATGGTTAGCTTTTCCAATGGAAGCGATCATAAGGATGCTCAGTATCTGAGCTTGTTGGACCGTTTCCTACTCTACTGTCAGACGCTTATTCAGCTGAAATCTACAAGAATGCATGTGAAAGCGTGTCTGTAGAGACTGAGAGGCAGACAGACAGAAAGTAAAGAAATCCCCTCTTCAGACTACACATTCATTCCTCTGGCAAGATGCTAAATCAGTTTGAGCTGTAGGAGGGTGAGAGAGATGCTGGTGTGGCTGAAGCGTTCACTCCCCCAGCCCTGAACACACACAGGCAGTAGTAGTGTGGGATCTCACATGTTCTAACACATGAGCAAATGCAACAGTTTTCCTTTTTTGGAAGTAAATTGTTTATAAAAATGCAATGGCTGTTGCTTCCTGTTTCTTAAAATAAATGAAATAAAACCATATGAATCCTTCCTAAAAGGTTCTTCAAGAGAAAACTAATTAGATAAATAGATAAGGTACATTGTCAAGGAAACATTTTTGAGACTAAACGAGTCATCGATATTTAGTTCCGTTTAACTGTAAAAAGAAAAATTATACGTTTTCAATGTGCGAAAAGTGATTTTTGTCAACATTTGGGAGCTTTCTAGTATATGAACATAAACTGAAAGCCACCAAATTCTCATTTTAGATTTCATGATGGAGGCTTGGCGCCAAATACGCATAAATCTCCATGCAAATCAACATTTTTACCTGTACACAGGCAACCAGAGAGCAGACGTGAAATAAAATGGTTTTCAATAAATTCTTCCATGTTTGGTTCCCAATATCACTGGCTTGTTAAAAACAACATCAGAGCAAAGATTTTAACCACAAACATTTTAACTGCGTTGCATGTGTTTCCAAGAAGCACTCTATCAGGAGAGAAAATAAGCAAGTGTTGTTACTGTGAGCTCTGCTCCACTCTAACTGTGATCCATCACCAGACCATTAACATGTCTTTGAAACACATGGGTGATTATTCTGTTTGACAGTTTTATTAATAGTGACCATATGGTCTCGGTACTATAGAAGCACCTTACTTGCATACACATGAGCATAGTTATTCAAAAGATAATTTTGTCATGTGATTTTGATCACTGATATCTGATATAACTGATTAATATATGTACATATATACATGTATTTACATATTTATATATTCATTAAAACCATTAACAATTATTTGTGTTAATTAAAATATTATATATAATATTATATCTATTATAATTATATAATACATATAATGTAATTATTATAATGTATAAATATCTAAATATTTGATTAAGTGTTTTTTTTAATTCACCCAAAAATTAAAAAACCAAACAGTTGCTGGTAGCCAGACTTCCATTGTATGGAAAAAAAAATAGTATGGAAGTCAATGGCAACTGTTTGTTCTACTTCTTTTTTTTTTTTTTGTGTATTCAACAGAGAAAAAAAACTTAAGGTACTAAAACTAAAAAATGAAATAAAATTTAATTACAGCTTAATATAATAATAATAATAATCAAATATAAAAATAATAATAATAATGAATAATAAAAACATAAAAAATACTAAAACTTAGAATAAAAAAACTGAAAAGATAAAAATAAAAGATAATTTAAAGTATTAATAAACAGTATTTAGGCTACCAATTCTTCTGAAGCCATTTGATACATTTGTCTGAAGAACAGACTGAAAGTTAAAGTCAAAATGGTTTCAAAAGCTATAAAGGTAAATGTTGACAGATGTTTAATTTCATAGTTAACTATCCATTTAACCCCTGCAACACTTCAGGTGTATTGTGGCCTTTATGGGACTTGAATGGGACTTGCCTCATTACTCTATTCAATTGATCCCTTTAAGCCCAAGAAGTTGTTTGCATGAACTGCAAATAAATAATTTGGCACTGGACTTTGGGAAACCCTGGTAAACATGATGCCTCACACCAGGCCCTCAACAAAATTTGTTAATTTTAGCACAAAGCTTTCTGGAAACTGATATTTTGGCAGGGTTTGGCAGCACAAACACCATATCACATCACCTAGACATCTGATCCAAATATTTAGGGACAAACAGTCTGGGCACTAAACGGACAAGCTGAAGGTCTGGGCCAGTATCAAATTATCGTTTCCCAGTATGGTATTGGTAAATATCCCATAACCACATAACCACAGGGCATTTGGTTGGCTGACTTTTTGTCGCAATGTGTGGTGCATAATTTAAAGATTCACTGCTGATTGAAATGCATTGCTGTGATAAGGGACAAAAACCACACAACAGCCAATTTTTATGTAAGAAGACACAGCATTAAATATGCTACACAAAATTTGCTCTGTAAAATAAATATATAAAGCACACTGCATATGAAAGTAAACATTTTGTTTGTTATTTAGTATTAGTATTGTGCTTGTACTAGGGTAATAGTAGTGTACTGTTTTCTTAGTCTCATTACATACTATCAATATTACTGATATCACATACACCAAAATATGAATACTCGGAATATTTAGTTAAACAAAGACCTTGAAACAGAAACCTTACCTCTAAATTCATCCTTACACTTAAAAAAGTGTTGATAAACAGCCCTTCTACCTGGTGATGAAAGCTCAGTTTGTCTGGGATGTATTTGTGAACACTCTTTGAGAGTTTACCCTAATGGAACCACATAAACCAAATATGCAAAACATAACTACCATCAGTTATTCAGTGCCAGGCAATGGAAAACATGCATCCTGATGCAAAACACACTGAGGAGTCCCTTTGTTCACATCTAGAGTATTGACCAACAACTCTGCACAATATGTAAAACAAGAAGTTGTATAAAAACAATTATACAACCAGACTCAGTCTGATTTCACAGAAAGTCATATATCATTTTATATCATGTTAAGCTAAAAAAAATTCATGGCACTAAAAACTAGCGACAGACCAATATATGAGACAATATTTGGCTTTTTTGAGATTAATAGCCAATAACTATGTCCCTTTGCTGTCTTGTCACAGATAATTCACATGTTCTGTTTTCAGATATTATCAGTGAATTTCATGTAAATATTCTGTCAAAACTGTTCATTGTCATTATCATTTGTATGTGTCTCCATTGCTTTAAAGCAGGGGTGTCCAAACTCGGTCCTGGAGGGGATCAGCCCTCTAGCTGTTATACTCTTTATAAGCAGGAAGCGGAATCCTACCTTTCCTCTTCGAGATAAAAGTGAAGATCTTAGACTAGTGCGGAAATTCCCAAGATCAGATAACACGGACAAGGAGCAGGTTTTGTGTGAATGGGCCTAGAGCAGGGGTGCTCAAACATGGTCCTGGAGGGCCGGTGTCCTGCAGAGTTTAGCTCCAACTTGCCTCAACACACCTGCCTTCAAGTTTCTAGTATGACTAGTAAGAGCTTGATTAGCTGGTTCAGGTGTGTTTAATTGGGGTTGGAGCTAAACTCTTCAGGACACCGGCCCTCCAGGACCGAGTTTGGGCACCCCTGCTTTAAAGGGATAGTTCACCCCCCAAAAAAATTCTGTGATAATTTACTCATGTTATTTCAAACCTGTATGATTTTCTTTCTTCTGTGGAACATAAAAGAAGATATTATGAGAACTGTTTCAGTGGTTTTGTCCATACAATACAAGTCAATAGTCACCAAAAAGGTTTGGTTATAAACATTCTTCAAAATATATTCTATTGTGTTCAACAGTAGAATGTCAGTCGTACAGGTTTGCAACAACATGATGGTGAGTAAATGATGACAGGATTTTAATTTTGGGAGGAACTTTCCCTTTAATAATTACATTTTATCAGCTATAGTCAGTGATAAAGTATTGCCCTGGACAATGCACACAATTGACCAATCAGAATCAAGTATTCCAGATAGCCATGTAATAATTTATGTTAATAAAAGAGCTTTCCAGAGAAGAAAAGGCTGAAACAACTGGCAAAGATAATCTGTCTGGGACACAATAGTATAGTATTGTCACGCCCCTGGACTCTTTGTGTTGTGTTTTCCCTCCCCAGGTGTGCCGTGTTCCCTTTAATTAGTCATTCCTTGCACCTGTGTTTTCCCAATCACCCAGTGTTTAAAAGCCCCAGTGCTTTCAGTTAGTGTTTGTCGGTCCTCAAACATCATTCCTTGTGTTCCAGTGTCTCCTACGTTCCCCGTGTGATCATTAAAGACTGTGAATTGAAGTTATCTCCGTGTTTCCTCGTTCCTCACTCCTTGCCTCCCGAGAAGTGTGACAAGTGTAGTGTATATATGCCATGTCAGCATCTAAGGCTATTTTCATGGCAAAAACAATAAAAAAATTGAAGTATAACAAATGCAATAAAAACCAGCAAACAATCACAAGTTATATTACACAAGAATTTTTACATTAACATATAAAAATTCTAAACCTTTTTCTGCCAAAATATACTAAATAACTCTTTAAGTGAGTTCACTTCATAAGAGTTTTCTACATTAAAAGCTGGACAGTCCAATAAAATATGTTTGACAGAAAGGGGAATCTTGCAGAGTCGGTCTTGTATGACCTATGCGACATCTGGTAAATACCACTTGATCAAATCTAGTTTTAAAAGAGATTAAAAATCTGTTTTAAATTTCCGGATGTATTTCATGTAATGTATTATTTGTACATGTATCTGGGACATAATAATTCTTCAGCCTTTGGTGTGTGTTTCTGTTACAGATATTGAGATATCTACCCAATAGTTCAATTTTAAACACACACACACTACACATCTTCAAAGAACTCTTTTTCTGTTCCAGCAATGACTGCTAAATGGATCACGAATGCTTTTTAAAGGGGTCATATGACGTTGCTAAAAAGAACATTGTTGTGTATTTGGTGTAATGCAATCTGTTTATGCGGTTTAAGGTTCAAAAAACACATTATTTTCCATATAATGTACATTATTGTTTCTCCTCTATGCCCCGCCTTTCTGAAACGCATCGATTTTTACAAAGCTCATCGGTCTGAAAAGCGAGATGTGCTGATTGGCCAGCTATCCAGTGCATTGTCATTGGCCGAATGCCTCAGGCGTGTGACGGAAATGTTACGCCCCTTAACATACTGTGATGCTGTCTCCCAGCAGGTCGAGACTCAGTCCAGCTGCTCTGCTCGTGCACATCCCATCATCGGTTCTCTTTTAGCAGTTCAGTCAATGTACTGTTAGGAGTAACTGAATAACTCGGGGATATTGGTTTATTTCGCATCAGAGGGAGTGTCAGGCACGTTTATAAACCGAATAACTTAAGTAATTTGTGGATTAGTGCGTACTGGAGACGCGAACCGTTTCAAACGATTCAGTTCGATTTGGTGAACTGGTTCGACCGGTTCACTAAGAAGATCCGGTTAAATAGAACGATTCGTTCGCGATCCAGACATCACCAGACGAGACAAAACCAATAAAACCCATTACAAACGAGGCATTTGTTGCATCCAGTGGGGACATAATTAC
>NW_015552625.1:1742961-1749772 GCF_001515605.1 Sinocyclocheilus anshuiensis | reverse complement strand
TACAAATTCAGTCCCATTAAACATATTTTATTAGCCTACATGACACCCATGTCTGGTTCTTGCCTAAAAAGACTGGGTTTATGATATTTGTAGTTAATAGATTTGGCTGCTTTTAGCCTTACCCTGGAGTTGGTCCACCCTCCGCCTATGGCTGCACACACTCGAATATTTGGGTTGAACTGTTCTGGAACAGTGTTGTAAATACAACTTAACCACTGATTTCTAGTCGTGTCCTCTTTTGGAAGGCCAAACAAAGTAGTTCCGCTTTCACAACGAAACACAGCATCTCCACGACATGGCGGTGACGACAACAACAATACTGCAGCGAGAATAAAAGTTAGGCTACGCCTTCTTTCTTTGCGTGAACATTTGGGCGGCATTATGCAAATCTTCCCACACAGTGACGTAGATATGTGGGGGCGTGTTAGAACGAGCTGTTTTAGGTAGGTGTGGTTGACTCGTAACATTTATAAAGAATATCTCTTTGGATTTGAGACTTTAGTCTTTGCAACTTTACAGATCTTCTTTATGCACCAAGAGCTTGTAACACTCCAAAGAGAAAGGAAAAATTGAAATCGCATCATATGACCCCTTTAAAGTTTGAATGCATTTTTAAAATTCAAAATAACAGGTTTCTTTAATTGCACATATTTCTAACAACAAGCATTTGAGAGCTCACTTTCCTGCTTAAAATACATTACAGTCTGCACTCGTGAATTACATTACAACGTGTGAAAATGCCTCTGTGTGCGAGCATGCTCAGATGCCGCAGTCGTCCCGCCTCTAACCCTGTTCTCCCACTGGAAGTCTCATGCGCCCTTGTGCACTTCCCCATACACATTCCAGGGCAGCAAGTGATGCATAGCATAGGCCATGGCTGGCTGCACAACAGAAGCCTCCTAGAGCCGTTACCCACAAAGCCTAGCTCGAGAAACATGTCACACCGCAGTTCTAATACATGTGATAATCACACAGGGGCCCGTTTCACCCACATTTCTCACCTTGCACAGCATCACATCACCGCTTGGCAAACACGTCTTGTGATTTTACCACATCATCAATGCACTTGCAATCACTCTAGGAGAGGACCCCCCCAACTTACCATGCAAATTAGCAGCAATCCATCCGAAGATCAGGTAAGAAAATCATGACTGTAATGTCAAACGCTTGAGACGGGCAGAGTGCTGGAAAACAAAATGTGGCCTCTTGTATCTTCTCTTATCATGCCTGATGGAGAATGCGGGAGGTGGGTGGAGGTAGGTTTCAAACACCTGGTATTTGCAGGCACACCCTGTCCTTGAGTCAAGGGCTAAATGATCCAGGATAAGACATCTGGGAAATAAATCACACCAGAAAGAAAACATCAGAACTGCTTTAATCTAGGGCTATAAATGCTAACAAGCGTGAATAAACTAAGTTTACTCCAAACTAAAAGATGAATGGTAATTCTTAGTTAGTGCTGGGTAGATCGCTTCTGAAACTGATTACAATTTATATTACTCAAATTTGTAAGATTGCACTCAAAATCTAATCTGATTACTTCTGGACTTCTTATAATCTAATTCTTGTTTAATTAGTGTTTGCCACAAGAATAATAATGTGCTGTTTGACAAAATGAAGCAAAAAGGATGTACACTTTTATTAATAACACAAAGAACCTTAAAGTCAGCATGAAATAAGCATTCATCCTATCTATTTGTAAATGCATGTTAAATATCTTATTGTGAACAACTCGTCCATGCATATGTAATGTTACGTCATAATGTGCATAATGTAATCATGTCATAACTGGACCTTCACTCTTTAAAATAAAGTTTCCAAAAGGGTGGTTTTGCAGTGATGCCATAGAAGAACCATTTTTGGTTCCCAAAAGAACCTTTAATTGAACAGTTCCTAAAAGGACCATTTGATGAACATTTTAAAAATCTAAAGAACCTTTTTCGACTATAAAGAACCTTTTCTGCGATGTTCAAGGTTCTTCATAGAACCATTGATGCCAATAAAGAAGCTTTATTTTTAAGAGTGTTCCACTGAAAATGACAGACTTCTTGCTGGTAACACATGCAAGGCAATCATTTAAACTGTCTGAAAAGATCTTTTCTATTGCTACTTTCATTTCATTGCTACTTTAAATGAATTATTGCATGTACTGATAAAAATCAAATAGCTAATTAATCAAATAGTCAAAGAGCGTTAATTAAAATATTCAAATAATAATATTTCATTAATATTAAACTAGATAAGTTAACTGGTTAACTAGTAAATTTGAGTCTTTAGTGAAGAATTTATTATAAGACATTCAATTTTGGAAAGCAAAGATTGCATCGCAGTGCTATTGTACCCATAAAATTAATAAAAACTAAAAATAAATCTAAACTGATAATGTGCAGATTACATGTCCTCCTTTACTATCTGACACTGGTAACACTATTGTAATAACCCTTAAACTTCAAAAATTACATTTTGGTTGTTTTAACTAGGCTTTATCGACAAGTGAAACGAGGTCAATATTTCTGCAAGGCAATACACTGCAATACTACATTAATCTTACTTTATCTATCACAGCTAAATGTGGGAAAACCCAAGCATATCAGTAATAAAAAGTATATTGAAGTATACAGATTTACTGGCTTTCATTTTCAGTGTATTACCGTTTCATTTGAGTTTTCAATGGTGAAACAAAAAATAAATAAATAAATAAATAAAAAATAGTACAAATCTGTGCATTTCATTTGTGTGGAGCGGGTTACTATTGCTTGGTTTTAATGAATGGATTCAGTGACAAATCACCCGATTTGACACCCGAAATGTTCCCCACATGAAACAGATTGTTTCACACAACCAGCTGCATTGTAAAACCAGAAGCACCAGTGAATGGGAGGAACTTCACAACTTGTATGATGATGAATGGTGGAACAATCAGCCCTCCTCCGAAAGGAAACTCTCATCAATAACTGAATGCAGGAAAAATAATTACAGGCAAGTCCGAGAAATAATATACAAACTCAAAAAAAGATATATTTAATTTAATGTCAATCGTGAGAAAATGGTCGGCTATGAAAGAGGTAAATATAAAAGTTACATTAGGACGAAAAGTCATAGTTTAATTTCTTAAGTATAACAATATAACACAATGTTCCGTGATATACAGATATAGACGGCTGTCCTCCCGTTATTCGCCTTCATTCCGGTTGCAGTGGCTGTCTGTGGAATCAAACGCGGCTGTGTGTCAAAACCTACTGAGGATCCTACCTAGACCGCATGTTTAGGGATTGTTGGTACATTAACGATGGTTTAAACGGCCCTACCAAGTCACCAAACGCCGACGAGCGTTATAAATGCTGTTGGAACATCTCAGCCGCTCGAATAAGGTCCAAAAATGCTGTCTAGGTAGGCAGCTCGCTGGGTTTTGCGACACAACCAGCATCTTTACTAAAGTCATCGCAGGTAAAGCCTAAATCATTTCTATCACAAGACAGCGCGGTGCAATTGAAAGTAATGGGCAAACTGTTCCCTAAAGCCGAGATATTTTTCACAGGCGAAATGTAACTGCCACTTTATTCTATTTTCGCAGCCGCTCTTTGATTTTCTAAGCGCAAGGAAGCAACGGCTAGCGCATTAGCTGGCGAGCTAGCGGGACCTCCGAGACCGTTAAAGAGCGTATGTCGCCTTACCCCTTTTGTTCTAGATGTCAATCTTCTAAAAGGGTGTCGTTACACGTGTTTATGCGGATATCGGGGGTATCACGCGTTGAGATTACATGCTGCCGTTTTATCTCCATCAGAGGTGTTTTCCGTCCATCCGCCCAACTTCAGCACCGAGCGAGCCAGTGGAGACGCCCTGCGCATGCGCGGCGGAGCTGTCAGCTCACGGAGCGCGAGGCGAGCTGCGGACAGGGTGCAGAGGCAGAGGTGCAATGACAGGCTGAGATTCTGCTCTCTCACAAAAATGTGTTGCCTGCTGCACTAATATATATACATACACAACACACATAACCGACGTAAAAAGGCTCTGTGGCTCACTATAAAACATTGTGTGTGTGTGTGTGTGTGTATATATAGGCCCTGTATTAGACAGTAATGTTACAAATTAGCAAAAAAAAAAAATCCATGAATTTAATTTTTATTTAATTTAATAAATATTTATTTGTTTATTTGTTTATTTATTTTACAATTTCAGTTACTTTATTGACAAATGTTTTGCAAACTATACCCAATTTGCACACAATAGAATTGCTAAAGCACTTCTATTGTAAAAGAAAAGTAATAAAATAAAAATATAGATCTACAATACAGAAAATAACTTGCTGCAATACAGTAGAATTTCATCAAAACTTTGTCATACAGTTTCATTTTTAATGTTGAAGTCTAAATGACTCTTACAGGCCTGATTATCATGCAAAGCTATTACTGAACAACAAAAATGCAAGGAAGAAAACAACCTCCTAACCAGCACTGTAATAACAATACATAAATTCTGCCTGGTGAAATGTATTTTTAAATATCACAAGGTTGAATAAATGAGCAACAAATAAAATGCAACATATATTTATGCATTATATTTATTTTGTATTATGTTTTTTTTTTTCTCCTGACACTTGACAAATCTCCTGTCTGATTCAAATTCAGTTATAGAAATGAGTTGCCAAGATACACACAAATCAGAAAATTATAGAAAACTGTGTAATTCTTCATTATAAATTATGTCTTTACACACACAAAAAGCAATTTATAGACATGAATACTCAAGATGACTGTTTTTAATGCATTTCTCATAGAGTGATGTTGCTACAAACCACCATTGCAACACTTTGCTATCCACTAGGAGGCACTGAGACCACAGCACTCTGGTCATAGTAGGATAAGCCACCTCTATCAAACTGATGCTTCTCTTTATCATGCCTGTGAGGTGCAGATATACTAAAACTCTTTATAGTGGTTATTAAGTTAGACTGCCAACTGGGAATTGTTTGTTTAATGAAAGATAATCCATAATGCAGTCAGTTCTTTTTGAAAATAATGACAACAGATAGCCAGTCCAGTGTATCAAAAATATTAGTAGTATTAGCACATCATTTCTATAATGTTTTGTAATGACAATTTTCATTATTACACATCGTTTGTAGTGCTTTGTGTGAAACAGCATCCACATTGTATAAAACAGTTATTTTTTTTTTTTTTTTTTTTTTATATTACTAAATCACCCCTCTGTTGTACAATTAAAAACATTACAGGAAACCTACCTATGCCTTGGAGCTAGAGCTTGTGCCCACACTGCCCAGACTAATAAAACTTGCTTCTTGCACCTGTGGAAAGATGCTGAAGATCATTTCCAGTCCTAATAGCTGTTCTAAAATTCCTCTCGCTCTCTCTCTCTCTCTCTCTCTGATGTCCTTAGTTTCAGTTATTTTATTGTAGAGCAAATAACTTTATATCATGTCAATAAATGACAGATATAATAAAATGTACAATAAAATTTAAACAAAAGCAAGTTATGTTTTGTTGTTGCTTGGTTCTGTGGTCAGGCCTTGGTCATGGAGTCATGTATCATGATGAGCTTGTTTAAATAAAAGGTCTGATCAAAAACACTCCTCACACCTCTTCTAAACATTTAAGCAGTACAGCTGCCTGGATACGGTGAGTTCTGTGATTCATTGCCTTCAGATTATTTAGGATTAGCTTTTGGTTTTGGTTTCTTTAATATTCGATTTATTCATTTATGTTTTAAATGTACTGAATGGCTTCCTGTCAGGGTTTTGTCCTTGAGTGCTTCAGCAAAATTTTCTCTCTATTAATCTTAATACTTGAGTCATCTAAGCAGGTGTATCTAGTAGTGCAAGACCAACGTTTGCCATTATATTAGCATTTTTATTATCACTTGAGGTTTAGTATTTGATTTACCACTTGACTTGTAGTATATCCTTGGTTACTGTTATATAAATGGTGGGCACACGTACAAATATTTTCTTGGAGAGCACAGAAATGTGACAAGAATACAAAATAAAGGGGTCATATGATGCGATCTCAATTTTTCCGTTCTCTTTGAAGTGTTACAAGCTCTTGGTGCATAAAGAAGATCTGTAAAGTTGCAAAGACTAAAGTCTCAAATCCAAAGAGATATTCTTTACAAAAGTTAAGTCAACCACGTCTACCTAAAACTGCTCGTTCTAACACGCCCCCAACATATCTACTTCATGATGTGGAAAGATTTGCATAACGCCACCCAAATGTTCACACAAAGAAAGAAGGCTTAACTTTTATTCTCGCTGTAGTATTGTTGCTGCCGCCATGTTGTGAAGGCGCTGTGTGTTTTGTTGTGAAAGCGAAACTACTTTGTTTGGCCTTCCAAAAGAGGACGATATCCCCTTCATCGTGCCTGGAGCTGATCTGTGCTGGTCGCTGAGGAAAAACATCAACTTCGCGCTGTGGATCGCCGGATCGGCTTTCACCGTGGACGAAGCAGAGTCCAGCCTAGAGCTCTGCACTGGCCTCAAATATAGGCCCTATCCCGGCCCGTGTCCGACAGCTCATCAGAATTCTTGGCCCGAGTCCGACCCGAGCCCATCTTTTTTTACCCCTTCTCCCAAAACAGCTTATACTACTGTTTCAGCTATTAAAATAGTTAAGTTTTGTATACAATGTCAAAGTGATTATATTTCGTTTGTTTTTTTTATTAAGTTAATTTAGAAAAACGTTTGGAGCATTTTTTTGTTCGTTAAATGTAAGTTTTTGTTTTTGTAAAGTAACGACCAAGCGGCCAGCGGCAGACAGTGAGTTGATCATAGCCTATGTTTGATCAATTTAGCCTTCTC
>NW_015552625.1:1732521-1742920 GCF_001515605.1 Sinocyclocheilus anshuiensis | reverse complement strand
ATAAAACAGTTCAAGCATATCACAATGTTAGTTTAAATGTTTAACCTATATAAATGTGCGCTATTAGACGCATATCTGATCGTTTGTGCAGAGAGCTAAAGCGCACTTTACAGGACATGGAGGCGCCAGCGCGATCACTTGCATTGGAAACAACGTAAAATATGCCATAATTTTTGCTCATAAAGATAAGAGTAATACATCACTCGGAACTGTAAAGGGTCTACTTTTATTTCTGTGCACTCACAATATCAACAAAATGTTGTGCTTTTATAAAATAAAGGATAAATACAGGATGCACTTTCTGCAATTTTCGGACAGGAGCGCTTTACAATGATGAACCGAAACTCAGCGAATACTTGCGTCACAGACTTGCTAAATATATCTATAGAACATTTTAAATTACTACCTTAAAACTAAATAATTCAAATCAAAAACAAAAACTGATGTTGCTAAAACTGTAAAGGGTCTACTTTTATTTGTGTGCACTCACAATATCAACAAAATGTTGTGCTTTTATAAAATAAAGGATAAATACAGGATGCACTTTCTGCAATTTTCGGACAGGAGCGCTTTACAATGATGAACCGAAACTCAGCGAATACTTG
The DNA here is from genome assembly GCF_001515605.1 of Sinocyclocheilus anshuiensis. NCBI lineage: Eukaryota > Metazoa > Chordata > Actinopteri > Cypriniformes > Cyprinidae > Sinocyclocheilus > Sinocyclocheilus anshuiensis. Next base: position 1,742,315 of record NW_015552625.1, on the reverse strand, counting down.
CGTCACAGACTTGCTAAATATATCTATAGAACATTTTAAATTACTACCTTAAAACTAAATAATTCAAATCAAAAACAAAAACTGATGTTGCTAAAATGAACATTTTTGGTGTAATGAAATGTGTTTATGCGGTTTAAGGTTAAAAAAACACATTATTTTCCACAAACTGTACATTATTGTTTCTCCTCTATGCCCCGCCTTTTTGAAACGCGTCGATTTTTACAAAGCTCATCGGTCTGAAAAGCGAGGTGTGCTGTGATTGGCCAGCTATCCAGTGCATTGTGATTGGCTGAATACCTCAAGCGTGTGACGGAAATGTTACGCCACTCACCATACTGTGATGATGCCGTGTAAAGGCCTGAGCACCTCTTTTGGAAGGCCAAACAAAGTAGTTTCGCTTTCACAATAAAACACACCGTCACACACGGTGGGCTAGAGTGAGCGGCAGCGGCCTAGTGTGAGCACAGGCCGGGGTTTCTCTCTCTCTCTTTCTCTCTCGCGCACGCTGTTTAGGCATGTTTTGTGCCGTTGATCGTCGTCGTCATCCTTAATAAATAAAACATTTATTCATGCTTGGGTGTTGGCTGTGAATCCAGTGGAGAGAAATCCCCCACCACTAAGTGCAAACTGGCATTCGGATCTGCCTCCGTTTTGTTTGCAACGCCCTACCTTCCAACGATCCAATCAATTCCTGAAGGACGAAATCAAGTCCCGCCCTCTCATTTCAGATGCCGTTTCACTCGAATATACGTCACAGTAGAGAAGAAAAGACAATCGCAACTTCCGTTTCATGCCAACTTTAATGTAGCCTACGCGAGTTCTAGAGGTTCTGATGATTCATCAGGGTTGGAACAACTGGGAAATATTTTGGGTGCCTTTGTATTTCCCTTAATGTGGTCCCCCTATAATGAATAATTCACAAATTTGCATGAGATTCTATTTGAGCTGCACGCTGACCCCCCACCTCAATTCAATTGACCATTTAGAGGATTCTTTTCAGAAAACATCACAGTTACATCAGGCCAGCTGAGCACACCAATGCACTGAAAATGGTATATTCAGTGTCCAAAATATTTGGCCAAACAATAAACAAATCTATTAATTTATGTATGTTTTACATTTACTCACCCTCAGGCCATCCAGCATGTGATGATTTTGTTTCTTCATCTGAAAAGATTATTATTATTTTTTTATTAATTATTACATCCCTTACTCGCCAATGGGTCCTCTGCAGTGAATGGGTGCCATCATAATAAGAGCTGTTAAAAACATAAAACTAATCCACAAGCAATCCACACGACTCCAGTCCATCAATTAACATCTTGTGAAATAAATATATCAATATGTTTTTAACTTAAAATCGTTGCTTTTGGCAAAAATCCTCTATCCATTACATTGCATCTGAATCATTAGAGAAATATGCACAAGCATTGTGTACAAGCAAAAACAGTCCAAAACTGTTCTAAACAAATATGGTGGATTTTGATGTGAGAGGACAACAGGGGATGGACTTTTTCACTGGAGGAAGCTTTATTATGTATTATGGACTTTGGACAGAAGTGATGTTTTAAACTTAAAATGTGATAATTGATGAACTGAAGTCGTGAGGATTATTTGTGGATTATTGTGGTGTTTTTATCAGATGTTTGAACATTCATTATGACAGCAGAGAATCCATTGGTGAGCGAGGGATATAATACTAAACATTCAAATGAAGAAACAAACTTGCCTACATCTTGGATCACCTGAGGGTATGTGATTTTTAAGCATATTTTCATTTTGGGTGAACTATTCCTTTAAGCTAAAGTTATTTCATGTTTATTTAATTTACTCCTCTGTTAATTATGAGTTAAAAATGTTTCTGGATATTATATATTGGTTTTCCCTCATCAGTGCGTCTACATTATTGCTCTGCAATTTACGATTGGATTGATTTAAGAAAAGACAGCTTGCAAAATATATCTTGCAGTATTGTGGACCGGTTATTAGGGCTCTGAATATACTTCAGCTAAGTGATCAGGCCCTTTGGCTTTAACCACCTCATTACCTCAACAGCTCTGTTGCTGAAACACCAGCAGGTGTACAATGATTAGAAAGGACCTATAGAGTCATATACATATAATTACCTTGTGAACCTATAATGATACAATGTATACATGCCATAGAAGATGCTGTGATGCCATAGAACAACCATTTTTCATTGCTTCATTCACCATCTTTTATGCACAAGAACTTGGTCTACTTAAGGAAACAAAAAGAATTCAGATAATGGTGAAGGATCTTAAAGCTTGTCGAGAGATGGCATTTCAGTCCAATCAGTGAAAAACAGTTTTGTGTTTTCCTCATAGGTTTTGATGAAAAAGGTCTCTTGCTGCTGATTAAGATTAAGACACAGCATTTAAATTTTACATTTCCGATGCTCATTATTTCACAGAATGCAGTTTCAAAGTCCCATAACCTTTGGATGAAATATCATTTTGACATTTATCACCTCTGTAAAGGCCTTGTTTAAACTGTTGTGAAGAACAATAATTACTGATCTGGAGAGATTTCTCTAAGGGTGATTTATTACAATAGGTTTAAGTTTAGACCATAAAAGGACATAAAAAGTCCTTCGTCCTTGGCACATGGTTTGTAGTTGAAACATCATATACATTAATGGGTGTTATGGCAGAGTGCCTGTTTAATACATAATGCATAATTATAATTTTAGTCTGCCCTTGAGTTGCCCCTCTATATCATATTCATTTTTACATACTTTACATTTAACAATCTGGGATCTCATTACACAATTTACTAGCGGGAAAAAAACGTTACATGAATAACAATCCATCCTCCGCCAGTGTACTGCCACAAATTAAAAAGAAAAAATAAATAAATAAATAACACTGACCTGAAAAAACATAAGATTATGGCAACCAGATATAAGTCCAAGTCACTGTTGTGCTTAAACATGCACCACAAGCTGATACAGTGGAAACTGCAATTATGTTTTGTTCACTAGCAATCTAAGACAGGTTAATTATGCCAAAGTTTTTAATTTAACGGTTTGTTTAGTAATTAATTGAGGAATCTGCCATTAACCTATGTTTAATACTTCCCTCATTTAAAGAAACATTCACTGTATCTCCACCCATAGGAAATAAAGAACACACGAGATCTCTTTAATATCTCTGCTGTTCTTCTAGACAGCAATAAGATTAAATTGAAGGGGGAAATCATGTTTTCCTAAAAAAAAAAAAAAAGACCCCAATAATCTCACATCTCCTTTTCAAACTGCTAATTGCCAAGAAAATAAAATCTGCAATCAAAACTCAGAGGCTTCATTATGAGCCCAAGCATTTCTCATCTAATCGTACAGCACATACAGTAAATCATACATCTTCATGAAGTCTCCAGAGTTATGAAAGAATGAAACAATGTCTTGGATTTTTCTCTATCATTTCATGTTTGATATTATGAATCAATGCTTTAACGAGCAGTTTCAGAGAGGGTGAAACAGTAATGTGCATTCAGGAATACAAGAAATTTGAGGAGCATAAAATGTATTAGTGGAGGGTTTGTGGGTGCTGATTAGCATTGCTTATAATTACCATCAAAATCAGCTAGTCATTTAGTCTTTCGCCAAACTCAAAAGGAGTCGTGATGGGATTGTACACCTGGTCCTCAGTGAGATCAGCTGTTCAAAGCATAAATGTCACCAAAAAATTAACATCTGAAAGGTAACTCCAGGCAGACAAGCTTGAGTGAACTTTTTTGGCAGATGCTGCTTAGTCACATCTGATTGAGATGCGTGAGCCATACATCTTTCTACACTGACACGACCATTTCTTTCGAGAATTTGACAGATAACCTTTTCAGGCACCTTTCACACTTCACCCAAAATGTCTCATCTCGTATGATTTAGTGGTCTGGATGGCCACACACCTCATGGCTGTGATGGATTCTTGAATCTTAACTATACAAAGATGTTTTTCCATTAATGTTGTTTGGTGACAACATTAGTCTTGAGTGAGAAAGGCTGATAGCTTCAGTTCTCAGCTGAAACATTTTGAGTCAAATGTCAATTATGGATTGTGTGCCCCAGGTCTCGCTGTGTCTGAAGCATCATCAACTGTGATTTATGTGCCCCTGTGGGAGTGACATTCTCAGTCACAGTGTCCACATCTCTTATGATTGCTGGTGGCACAGCACTCTATCCTGGCTCTTTATGTCCTTCACCTGGCCAGCAAGCTTCCCTTTACAGTCCTTCAGCTGTCTGAGGACCCTTTTCCATCTGGACTGAGGTTCACTTAATACGATAAAATAATGTTTATTGTATTTGAAGACATAACTTATGCTCAACAAGGCTGCATTTATTTGATACAAAAATAGAGTAAAACAGTTTAATTGTGAAATAGTATTACAGTTTAAAATAAGTGTTTTCTATATATTTGAAAATGTAATATGTGACCCTGGACCACAAAACCAGTCATAAGTAAGCACTGGTATATTTGTAGCAATAGCCAATAATGCATTGCATGGGTCAAAATGAGCGGTTTTTATGTCAAAAATCATTAGGATATTAATTAAAGATCATGTTCCATGAAGATATTTTGTAAATGTCCTACCGTAAATATATCAAAACTTAATTTTTGATTAGTAATATGCATTCCTAAGAACTTCATTTGGACAAATTTAAAGGTGATTTTCTCACTATTTTGATATTTTTTTTGCACCCTCAGATTCCAGGTTTTCAAATAGCTGTACCTCAGCCAAATATTGCCCTATCCTAAAATATTATAATCAATACTTATTTATTCAGCTTTCAGATGATGTATAAAACTCAATTATGGATTGTGTGCCCCAGGTCTCGCTGTGTCTGAAGCATCATCAACTGTGATTTATGTGCCCCTGTGGGAGTGACATTCTCAGTCACAGTGTCCACATCTCTTATGATTGCTGGTGGCACAGCACTCTATCCTGGCTCTTTATGTCCTTCACCTGGCCAGCAAGCTTCCCTTTACAGTCCTTCAGCTGTCTGAGGACCCTTTTCCATCTGGACTGAGGTTCACTTAATACGATAAAATAATGTTTATTGTATTTGAAAGACATAACTTATGCTCAACAAGGCTGCATTTATTTGATACAAAAATAGAGTAAAACAGTTTAATTGTGAAATAGTATTACAGTTTAAAATAAGTGTTTTCTATATATTTGAAAATGTAATATGTGACCCTGGACCACAAAACCAGTCATAAGTAAGCACTGGTATATTTGTAGCAATAGCCAATAATGCATTGCATGGGTCAAAATGAGCGGTTTTTATGTCAAAAATCATTAGGATATTAATTAAAGATCATGTTCCATGAAGATATTTTGTAAATGTCCTACCGTAAATATATCAAAACTTAATTTTTGATTAGTAATATGCATTCCTAAGAACTTCATTTGGACAACTTTAAAGGTGATTTTCTCACTATTTTGATTTTTTTTTTTGCACCCTCAGATTCCAGGTTTTCAAATAGCTGTACCTCAGCCAAATATTGCCCTATCCTAAAATATTATCATCAATGCTTATTTATTCAGCTTTCAGATGATGTATAAAACTCAATTTCAAAAAATGACCCTTATGACTGGTTTTGTGGTCCAGGGTCACATATATTTCTGAGGTGGAATGGCTTTAGTGTCACATGATCCTTCAGAAATCATTCTGATATTCTGATTTGCTACTCAAGAAACATTTCTTATTATTATAATTGTTGAAAACAGTTGTGTTGCTTAACATTTTTACATATATATATATTTTTTTTGTAATTTTTGATGACTAGAGGAAATAAAACAGCATTTATTTTAAATAATAATCTCTTGTAGCATTGTTTAATGTTGTTACTCACTGTCGATTAGTTTGATGTTTCCTTGCTGAATATATTAAATATAAAATATATTCAAATTAAACTACTTAGACTCTATTCACATGTAAAATGAGTAGCAGATGTCATTGCTACAGCTTTTAATGGCACAACCTTGTTGCAAAAACTGCATAACATTGTGCATTGGCTCACAAAACAATCCAAGCTGAAATACGCTGAAAAAAACTGATAATGTCAGAATGGCATGAAAAGGATGAAAATAAACAAATTAATAAACTTCAGCCATTCTTCTGTTGGAACATTGTACAGTCAAAAGTTTATAAAAATCTGTAGATGCTGCCCAAGGATAAACATGTCTGGCAAACCTCTACGACTAACTCTTATTGTTAACATCTGAAATATCTTCTTCTTGTTCTAAAAAATAACACTAGCTATCCTAGTTTCAGTTTTACTTTCAAATGTTTATATGGACGTCTCGAGATTATTTTATTGTGCAAGGAAAATTAGAATTTTCATGACATTGTTAATTTTTGAGAAATGGATGCAGATAATGAGATATGAGAATATATTTTATGTGAATGTCTACAAGAGTGCTCTGACAAAAAGCCTTCATGCTTGTTTGCTACAAAAAAAAACCCAGAAAAAAGTCATATCCCACTTGTACCTGAAATGAATATGAAAATGCACTGATGTGCATCCGTTTTAGTGGTCACAAACACTCCCAAGTAAACACTCACGGGCAGACACACACCCCCATGCACACACAAAAATCTCTGATGACTCACTTTTCCATCAGTTGCCATGGACACCCAGCTTTCCCCTAGCTTGAGAGCACAATACAATTACAAGGCTCTAATTATCTGCCATCCTGTACGCACTAGAAAGAAAAGAAATGAATCTTAAATTCCCTCTCTTACTACAATTCCACATATAATGTCTCTATACATCTCATGTTTGAATTAAGAGAAGGAGCCAGCTGAATGCATTAGCACGGGAGATGGTGTTTCATTGTAGCACACATGTGAAATAATGATTATATCGGCTGCCACACAGCGAACAGGACAGAAGTGTTAGTGTTACTGTTACTGCTTAGAAAGAGGTGGAATGAGTCCCTGAACAGAGTGTGGGTCAATATCAAAAGTAGTAGTCAGTATGTGGTGTGTCTATCAGCTGCTACTACAGTGTATCTCATCTTCACTCTTAAAAATAAAGGTGCTTCACAATGCCATAGAAGAAAATTTTTTGTCTCAATGGTTCCATAAAGAACCTTTAACATCGGAAGAAACTTTCTGTTTCACAAAAGGTTCTTTGTGACCAAAGAAGGTTCTTTTTAGATTATAAAAAGGTAAGAAAGAGATGGTTCTTTAAAGAACCTTTGACTGTATGGTTCTTTGTGGAACAAAAAATGGTTCTTCTATGGCATCGCTGTGAAGAACCTTTTAAGCACCTTTATTTTTAAGAGTGCTAATGGACTGAGAAAAATTTACTCCACTCTTCAACCAAGGCACTTGCAAGTTCTTGAACACAGACACATGGTTACATTTGGTTTGTCACTGCAAGGATGATCAGCTGTCCTTCCTGTGTCCCTGCAGAACTGTCTTACATTACACTGTCTCTCTTAGGCATCTTACATGAAAATTGCAAGTTCCCAGACATTTCTGGGTGAACACGTGGTTTATCACAGCAAGGACAATCAGCTGTCCTTCTTCCTGTCTCCCTGTAGCACTGTCTTAGACGTCTTACATTACGGACATTGCAGTTTATTGCTCTGGCCACATCTGCAGTCCTCATGCCTCCCTGCAACAGCACTATGGGCATGTTCACACACGTGAGCAGGGACTCTGGTCATCTTTCTTCCGGTGTTGAATGGTCTCTTTAATGTTTTAAGTTCTTCTATCTGTTTAATTAATGAGGGTGCATGTGCAATAATTGTTTATGGTACATGAAACAAGCATGAAAAACATTGTTTAAACCCTTTACAAGCAGTAAATTGTATTTGGATTTAGCAAAATGATCCTTAAAATTCAGTATCCTGAAAAAGGGACCTTTCTTTTTGCTGAGCTTATATTGCATCTCCAGTGTTGCTGTTTGATACCCTGTGGTGTTTTGATACCCTGTCGCAAAAAAATTAATGCCTCATTTGGTATCACTGCAGAGGGGTTTAAATTATATCTACTAATGCGTCAGGCATGTGTGGTTGTCATATGTGAGAGTTAATGATATTGTAAGACCTACTGAAGTGTATAATCTTTTAGTGACATTTCTCTGCAATATCAGAGATACTCACTCTAGCTTATCATCTCACAAGTACTTCTGTCTGTATCTGTATGTTGGTGGTGTTTACTTTAATGCTTCAGAACATAATCACACAATGAGTCCAGATCAGAAGGAAAAACATTTAAAGCCTTTTATCCATTTGACATTTCTCAAATGTTGGATAAATAAATAAAGTGAGGGGTAGCAGTAAAAATCTCCTTCCTGAAAATAGTGAAAATGATTAAAGTCTGAATGAAGGTGGCCCAAATGTTGTAGCTGACTTTCAATGTCCTTGCAATATCCATAAATGTGGGTTATTGTAGATTGAATATTACAGTGCTCTGCCATGCAATTTATGTTTGAAAAGATGAATGCTTTTCCATTTACTTGATTTGATGAATTTTCTTTGTCACTGGTCATAGGGAGGAATGGCGAGTCTGGGTTATATTAAGAAAAAAAGAACAAAATAAGTCGTAATTAAGGAATTTTTTCTTTTTCAATTTTAAGGAAAATTACTGCTACATATTGGCAGTATCTTGTAAAGCTACTCTTTAGAGATGAAACAAAACAGTGTGTCTCTATTATACAGTACAGTACATACAGTATGTTAAATATCTCTAATTAGCAAAAATCCAATAACTTTATTTATTTATTTGTTTGTATGTTTGCCTTTTTGACCTCTGCATTGGTTTCCAACTTCTCATTGATATATAATCAGTCAAAATTTTGACCAAAATATATAGAAATAAAATCTAGCATTTTGTTATTTGGATATGTTTTTAGATTTATCCTGACAAAATGTTTATGCTGAAAGGGAATGGCGCAAATCAAAAACCCTAATGTATATCAGTCACTCCTCTCTTCCTTCTCTGCTAATTTCTCCACTGCTAAAAGGACATGCTATCATAATAAAATTAACATTTCGTCTAACTCTCGCATGCTCTTTAAAACATTTTGCTCCCTCCTTTGTCCTCCTCCTCCCCTTCCTTCATCAACTCTAACAGCTAACGACTTTGCCACATTCTTCATTAATAAAATTAAATTGATCAGTGCACAATTTTCCACACCACAATCTGTTAAGCACATATTACCAGCAAACATAAACTCGTTCACATAAACTTGCTGACCCAAACTTTTATGCAGTAGTGTAATTGGGAAATGTTTGTTGCGTTGTGATAAAAATTAAATTAATTGTAATAAAAGAGACGCTTGATTGTGCCATCCCAAAAAAGCACAAAATCACTTTTACTGACTTTTAAATGAACTGTTCCCTCCTGGTGGAATGACCTGCCCAACTCAATCCGAGCAGCTGAATCCTTAGCCATATTCAAGAATCGGCTAAAAACACATCTCTTCCATCTTTATTTGACCCTCTAACTCTAACAATCTCTATTCTAATTCTATTATTTAAAAAACTTGCCCCTTTTAGACTTGCACTCTATTCATTTACTAACGGCTTGTTTTCATAAAAAAAAAAAAATAACACTAGCTTCTCTATTCTTTTTCTATTCTATTACTTTTCTTTTTATTTATTATACAATTAACAACAGAAAGAAGGCCTCTAACACTAGCGTGCACTATTCTTTTTCTATTCTATCTGTTTTTTTATTTATTATATCATTTTAAAAAACCTTGCTACGTGTACTGCGTTAAGCTAACTGAGACTTGTTATAGCACTTGCGTATC
>NW_015552625.1:1729564-1732315 GCF_001515605.1 Sinocyclocheilus anshuiensis | reverse complement strand
CTGATGATAGCTGCTCGCATCTCAGCTTGTCTAACAGACATTTCTTGCTGGATGAAGGACCATCACCTTCAACTCAACCTTGCCAAGACAGAACTGCTTGTGGTTCCAGCAAACCCACCGTTTCATCACAATTTCTCCATCCAGTTAGGCACGTCAACCATAACTCCTTCAAAAACAGCCAGAAACCTTGGAGTTGTCTTTTTCACTTCCAAAAACGGTATACTACCATAAAATGAATGTCCAATACATGTAATGTCCAATACAGTTTTTCACCGTATATAGTAGGGGAATTTACCATTAACCATTTAACAGGTTTTTACTGTAGCATTTTTACAGTCTTTTACCGTTAAATTCACGGTCATTTTTTTATAGTGTCTGCTAAATGACTAAATGTAAATATAAATGTAAAAATTTAATCAATATGACAGTTTTCTTCTGGGCAACAGAAAGTGACTTGATTTGCCTGATTCTCCATTAACCTTGTCCCAGTGAGTGACATTCCATGAAAAAACAGCAATTAAACAGACAATATTTAATTAAAACATGGCTGTCCACAGGGGTTAAGTTACATCTGTGGACAAAACACACATACTGTATGAGCAGTCAAGGAAAACGGGAGAATGGGGATCGTCAAAGCACTGACAGCAGACATTCACTAGAGAGTAGATATCTCTGCAGAACACACCAATTAGCTGAGTCTAGCGTTAATTAGTTGATAAAATGCTGCTGAAGAGTTCTGTGAATTGTAAAGCTCTAACTTTTACAGAATGTAACTGAAATTACACAACATCTATTTCAGGGTCAGTGTTTTTCATGTTGGATTAATTACCATTTATTTGTCTAATCCCCTACAGATGATATGAAAATTCTTGGAGAGTTCTTTAGACAAGCTCATTCGCAATGGGTCATGTTAAGATCACATTTTGTTCTGGGAAGTCCGTTTTACTGGAAAACGACATCAGTCAATTGAAGCATGCCTTGATGTGCCCAGTTAATATAAAAGGAAATGAATTCATTGATGATAAGCTAATGCATCTTCATGAGCTTTTTAGTCATCTTAAACTCACTACTTCTAACTAAGTCTTTTTTTAACCAATCTCAGCTTTAAAGCCATTCATAAAAACACAAATCAAACCCATATTCCAGGAAAGACGGTACCTGCTCTTTGAAATATTATACACTTGGGGTCTTATGAAACACAAGCAAAATGAATTTCAATGTAAATTGTATGCAAATCCATTCATACTTGGAGAGTTCTTTAGACAAGCTCATTCGCAATGGGTCATGTTAAGATCACATTTTGTTCTGGGAAGTCCGTTTTACTGGAAAACGACATCAGTCAATTGAAGCATGCCTTGATGTGCCCAGTTAATATAAAAGGAAATGAATTCATTGATGATAAGCTAATGCATCTTCATGAGCTTTTTAGTCATCTTAAACTCACTACTTCTAACTAAGTCTTTTTTTAACCAATCTCAGCTTTAAAGCCATTCATAAAAACACAAATCAAACCCATATTCCAGGAAAGACGGTACCTGCTCTTTGAAATATTATACACTTGGGGTCTTATGAAACTTATGAAAATGAATTTCAATGTAAATTGTATGCAAATCCATTCATACAGAACTTTTCACACTTAGATTAATAGGACAGTTATGTAGTTTATAGTTATGTAATTGTTGTATGTATCATTTACACAGAAATGAGTTCTCCTCAGGCTTATGAAAAGGGACAAACAAATGGATTCCTGTTTATATATTACACAGTACTTTAGAGTTCACAGAAGGACTCTCATTTCTGCTCCTCTTTCCATGAAATGACTTCCATCCCCTAGAACTGTAAACCAATCAGAAATGAGAATCCATTCTCGATCATCTAACATCAAAAATTCTAATTTAAGATTAAATATTTCTCCTTGGGCTAACATTCATGTCAATGTCATTGCCTTATCTTCATCCAAATATAAAAACAAGCCTGAATCATATATGCATAAAGAGAAAAGGTGCAATCTCAGTATTGCACATGGGTGAACTTCTAACAAATGCAGTATATCCTTTCTAGTTGGTAAAATAAGCTCAAGCACTATCAGGGTTCCAGTGGTTGGACAGGAGAAACTGAGGGAGCTGCTGTCTGCCTGGAGCTGGTGACATGATTAATCTCACACCTCTGTGCCCCTGGGAGCCAAGTTAGCCAACCCATTAATTAACCTGCAATCAAAGCCCTGGCAATCTTAAATAATTAAAGAGCTGAGAGAAGACTAATTAAACACATGGCTAACTATGTGTGCTGGTCACAAAATGTTTGATATGACTTTTTTTTTTTCTATGATGGTTATTAATCATTAGGGTAGCCTGAATATCAGTGTTGGGGAAAGTGACTTTTAAAAGTAATGCATTAAAATATTGCGTTACTCCATATAAAAGTAACTAATTACATTACTTATTTACTTTTTATGGAAAGTAATGCGTTACGTTACTTTGTCATTACTTTTTAAATCTGGACAGGGCTTGCTTGTTTGTTTTTAAAATAAAAAAAAGTTATATTTTTGGCAAATATAAAAGCCCTTTCACACCAAAAGTGAAGTGAATAAGCCAGGGGCGTAGCCATCATTTCAGAAGTGAGGGGGACAGAAATGTTATATATATATAACATATATAAACATTACAATATAACATTTCTGTAATCTATATAACCTACCAGTCAACAGTTTTTGAACAGTAAGATTTTTAATGTTTTATAAAGAAGTCTCTT
>NW_015552625.1:1655238-1729480 GCF_001515605.1 Sinocyclocheilus anshuiensis | reverse complement strand
CAATAACCAATAATAATGATTTGTTTATATACTACAAACACTTTTTTTATCACATAATAAGGCAGAACAGTTTCAATACTGTAATAAATGCTATGTCAGTTAGCACTGCATCGTTCATAGGCTATACTTTATTTATTACCTGGAGATGACTTGACAAACACAAATAAACCATATTGTCGCAATCATATGTTTAATGTCTTCATGTTTCCAAACGTTTCTGTTTTCATACAGCGACATTATGCCACGTTTTGCGGTGTGGGAGGAAAATACTATATACACATTCATTATATTAATAAACTGTACATTTAATTTGATATTTTAATAGCATCTTACATTAAGAAAAGTAACTCAGATATTCTATTGTAAATTAAAAAGTAATGCATTACTTTACTAGTTACTTTAAAAAAAGTAATCTGATTACGTAACTCGCGTTACTTGTAATGCGTTACCCCCAACACTGCTGAATATTAAAGGTTTTCAGCAAGAGTTTTGCAACAACATATGTGACCCTGGACCACAAAACTCATAAGTAGCACGGGTATATTTGTAGCAACATCCAACAATTCATTGTATGGGTCAAAATTATTGATATATTTTTTTAATGCCAAAAATCATTAGGATATTAAGTAAAGATACTTACATAAGTAGCTACATCATCGAATCTCCAACATAATAATTACAGTAGCTACATCACTACAAAGCAGACCGTCAAAATACAATCAAGCTCCAAATGTTTTTCTAGGTCAAAATAATGGCACAGGTCACGTTTTCTCCCCCAGCATGCATTCTGCCGACTAGTGCCTGGGTTTATGACAATCTCGACTGTCTCCCCCTTGTGGGAGAGTCAGAGTGCTGTCCACTGTATGATGCTGAAAACACTGAGACATGTATAATGATAATCATATTCTCTAAAAACTTCTTGATTTATACATTACGTATTGCATAGACCTTCAGTTATCCATATGCATTGGGGTAAATGTAAGTGTAAGCATAGAGAGTAGCATAATGCTGACATATATGTATATGTGTGTGGATATTCAGGTTATGAATCAGTGGCCATGCAGAAGCCTTATTTCCTGACAGTATAATCCCTTTTGTCTAAATCAGCCATGCTGAATGCATTGGACTACAGGATCTCATTGCCAGCACATTCTGAAATTCAATTAAACTGGAAGCAATTAGAATGAAGCGACAAGCCTTTTAGTTTAATCCTCTAGCCTTTTTAAGCCACTTGCCTTTCCAGTTAGTTTCTGCCCAATCAATGCATCTAAATACTTTCAAATAATTAAAAACCAGGCGAAAAAATAAATATATAATTTATTTTCCTTTCTTTTTTAACCATAAACTAAAACAATAGAATTGGTGTGCTTTCATTAGGTGCCTCAGAAGCTATTTTTTGCATAATATTTTAGCACGTTGGAGATGCGTGATGACTTTGTTATAGAAAACTACTAAATGCAATTTGAACCAAACAAATAATACATTGTAATTAGCTTCTTAGCTGTGTACACGACTTCACTGCTAAGCCAAATGTTCATTATGCAAGGTCTTTTCGAAGCTTGGTCTGTTGAGCTCTATCTCACATTTCCTGAGGTCAAATTAATAACAGTCTCTGCCTTGGGCACTGCTGTTATTTTGTAAAGTGAATCACTTGTTTGATAACCTATAAGCCACTATAATTGCTTTTCTAGCCAAATATTTGGACTGCATGTTAAAGATTCATTCGGTGTTTGAACAAGTAACTACTGCAACACTCAAGGATATCAGAACACGATAGATTGTAAAAGAACTGTGTGAGCTCTTTACTAAAAATTGAGTTAATAGTAGCAGTATTTTGTCCTGAATATGAACAGTTCTACATAAAAAATTAAACCTAAAATGACCTCATTTACATAGATAGCTTACATACACTGAGTTGCAGAGTACAGAAGCATAAAATAAAAAGCAGCTTGTCTTCTATTTTGTACTTCACACATTATATTAGCAGGATGCCAGTATAGGAAATATATGACCAATATGACAGTTCTGTAGATGACTAATGCCTGGACACCTGTCAAAAGTGAGATATCCACTATATACCAAATAACCATTACTATGGTCTACCACAGTGCTCAAACCTGCAGTGAGTCATCATGATCAGAGCTGTGCACTTTTTTTAATGTATGCTGCCTATATGGCAGTTGTCTGAAACTCTATTTCAATTCTGGAGTTTAGCAGTTATCATTATACAAAAACATCTGACTGCCAAATGTTGCAATTGACCAGTCAGAACAGAATATTCCAGAGATCATAAATACATATATATGGTCTAACCACAAGTAAAAATGCTTCTATTTTAAATTTCTAAATTTAGGGTTTTCTTATTTTCATTTATTTTCTTTTTTTTTACTAAATGTAGATTTATAACATTATAAAATCATTATGGCATTCAATTAAAAATAGTTCAAAAATATATGTTTTAAATGGTTTAAAAAATAGTTAACACTGTTGCGAGTGTGTTTTGTAATACAAAGGCTAAGAAAAATGGAAAAATAAGTCAATTTGACAAATGTCTCTCTTCTGACCACCGTTCAGAATTTCTCTACATTTTTTGGCTCTTTTAAAAATTATGGTAAGACTACCATTAATTTTTCTTTGCTTTTGGAGCAAATGGAAATGCAAAAATCATACCAGCTGTAGTCTCCTGTTTACCACTATAGAAGTATACCCAACTATGAAAAGTTTCATGTGGAAATATGGTTTATTTAAGAGGTTTTGTGTGAAAGCTGAATCAACATGAATTTATTTGGTATGGCTCTTTTGCTTTAAGAATAATCCACAAAAATATCTTGAAATTCAGCTGAAACAAGAATATCTGACCATCAACACACACAGAGCTCACAAATTTACTTATTTGATTATTAGTTAGCTATAAGTTTCTTATTTCTTTGTTTTCAATGTCTGAAAATCCTCAAACATTCTTTCTAGGTTTGATTCTGAATGCTAGATTTTAAATGTGATCACACACTTTTGGACCCATTGTAAATGCTACAACATTATTTCCACCTTCAAAGTTAATGAACGTGAACAGATACTACTGCTCCTAAATTTAGATGATACCCAAAGACTGCATGAGATTGAACAGCCACAGCTGGGAACGCAAAGGCCACAAACTGAATTCATGCTTGACCACTGAATGTAGTATATCATCCGATTCTCTCAGCCAAAGCACTAGCAAACAGAGCTGAGATGCGTATGATTGGTGTGCTGCAGAGCACAACCTCTGCTGCAACAAATCACTGCCTCTCTGTTCTCCAATACAGACGCTCTTGCTCACAACGTTTGAGAGAAGGGTGAGGAAAAGCAGCAAAGTTGCAGTCCAGACAAATCCTTCTGGTACTGAGCCAATGGAAAATTAAGAAGCATTTATGCTGTAAGAAATCAGGAAGCCTGTACTCCACTCCAAACAGCTGTCATCAGCCCCCCTCCCAATCTTCATCCTTTCCCTTTCCGGGCCTCTTGACATCTCTCTAAGAGCAAACAATTTTAATAAAATGTATAGTTGTGCTAATGTACCATGCCAGACATGTAGGATGCACTTTGCAGGCTTATATAATAATATACTCAAATGGCAGTAAAAAAAAGTTTCAACATTGTATAGCATAACTGCATGCTTGACAAAATCATCTGTATCCGAACTTTCATTGTTTTGCAATATCAATACATAATCTCAGAAAAGTATAATGAACAACAAAACTGTTTGATCAGCACACCCAATAAAATATGATTTTTCAATGGATAGACACTCCAATAATCACTTTATCAATAAATCACTTTATATGCCATTATCAACCACAACACAGGCCTACAATCACAGCTAAAGCTAAACCAAACAGGATAAAGATTTGGCACTGGCTTGAACAATACAATCCACAATATCATGATGATGACGACATGAACTGACTTTTAGAGCTTCATGCTGCTGAGAGATATAGGCAGCGGTTTCATAAAATGAGAGATGAATCTCACACAAAAAATAAGGTATCAAGAATCTGAATAAATTAAAAAGAATGATACCAAGAATAGGCACTGAGGTTTTCTTGAATGAATTCAACCTTACAACGTACAGATAATATATGCAGTTTGATTACTTAAATACAGCAACACAAAAAATGAACGGCTGTGCCTGGTTTATTCTGTAATTTCTTTTGTCACAATGAAAATTACAGTGGCCGAGAAAGCTCAACGCGCTGCAACTTCAGAAAACACATGCAAATAGAAAAAGCACCAACAAATTGAGAAAACATCATCAGTTTGAAAGCAAATGTGCTGCAAATGCTCATAACACAAACAAATAAAGAGATGCAATGCAAAAACAGAAATGCGCTGCAAATGCTCACAAAACAAACAAATAAAGAGACACGCAAGTAGCACAGACCACAATAAAATTACCCTAGCAAAACGCATTAAGCTGTCTTAGCCACTGTAATTTTCGTTGTGACAACAAAAAATTACAGAATAAGCCAGGCACAGCCATTACAAGTCACAGCTAGCAGTGTTTCTTTTCTGAATGAATCAGTGTATTGAGTAAATGATTCAATGACTTGTTCGTTTCACTAGAGAATAAATTAATTTTTGAACAAATCGGTAAATTGAATGATTCAATGACTCATTTGTAAAGCTTTCATACCTGAATCAGTCAACAAACCAGTTGAATGAATGACTTACTTATGAAGACAGTCACTTGTCGCCATCTATTGGCAAAACAATGTAACAGAAGGAGTAAAAAATCTCTACCAATGCAGAGATTGAAAATCTATATTCCATTTTTTCTTTTCCATCTAAGCATTTGAATCAAACCTATTTTTCCACACACACACACACACACACACACACACACACACACACACACAAATAGTCTCTTGTAATTCTTCTTGATTTTCTTGCTACAACTGCTTTTAGATTTGCCTCATTTTTGAAGTTTGCATCATTGATTCTTTTACTCTCCTGTTTTATACTGTGTAGCCGCGTCCTAATTGTTTCTGAATTGTATAAAGTGCTATAAAAATAAAGGTGACTTGACTTCTTCCTCATGAAACTGAGCAGTACTGACAGCAATGACAAACCAGGTCTCTGGCAACAATTAAAACCTGACAGGACTAGCTTATGAATATGAAGTGGAACATTTTCACCTGATGGGTGCCATCTGATGGACATTAAAGTAGAAGATAAGAGCACAGTATGGAGGCTTTTTACGGTCACATTTGTCAACTCCATGGCTAATCCTAAATGTTTGCATGAAATGTTTCAATGACAGGCATAATTACAAGCACAAATACATTTGTTCACAAGCTCCCTAAAAGTCATTTATCAAGGCAGCAGCAGACAGTTTCCTGCAGTTTAAATAAAACATCAGACTTCAAATTTTTTCTTGACATTTAATCCTACATGCTCTACTATAATGTCAGCTGATCTCAGGAGATGTGATATTGGCTGTGACGATGACAAAGTGGTGGCTCGTCACAGACTTGTAAGTAACACTTATAGTGAACACCTGTTAGCCTCTTGTTTATGTGAATCTTGAAGGAATTCAGAAAAGTTGTGATAGAATTGTACAGATGATTGTTTTTGTTTGTTTGTTTTTTTCACCATTTACTGGCCTGCCTTTACAAGCCTGGTCTCTGTACCATAACCTCAAATCTTTCTCTGAGAATATATTCCCTGAGGGCAAAATAGTGAAACAAGGTTAAGACACCACAGGCAGCCGAATATGTGAAACTGATATATTGACACTCTTCAAAATATGAATAAATTGAACTCCCTTTGAAATGATCTAGTTTTTCACAAATAAAAATAACAAGAAAGGACAAAAATTACATCATCAGTATAAAACTGTGAGAATTAGGCTACCTCTTGTCACAGTTACATGCTTGCTGTATTTATTGGTTGTGCTCTTTGTGGAATTTTAAACTAGAGCGAAAGCATCACTGTGCACATGTTGCATATCATTAATAATCCTAAGTTTACACCTGCACTGAAGTTATAACAAATATTCAAATTCCATGCTTGAGCGCTTTCATAACACATTTATTCTGGCCAGTTTTTTGTGTAGAAATATGTCAAAAAGATGAGCACCAGCAGTGACTCACAAGTAAGCACACAGCCAATGCAACTAGGCCATGCAAGTCTGCCTTTTCTCAAACAGACTGTAATGAGAAAGTGAAAAAGCAGATAGATGCATCCAAAATGAATGTTTAGGGTCAGGAGGATAAAACTGTGTTCTGTAAGCATGTGTTCAATCATTCAGGAGCTATAGAGACCTTCAAATGCAATACCCCTGCCCTCTAATTTCCTTGGAATCATTTAAGTGACTATACAGGAGATAAGCATAAAAAATTGGTTGCAGGGGATGATTATTAACTTTTCCATCACAAACTAAATTCATGTGTTTGTTACGCTATGTGATCTTTGAGAAGATTAAATTATAGTGTAAGTGTAAATGCAACAAGGCTGAAGAGGCTTATTCAAATTGGCCATGTTGAAAATCTTGTGGTCCATTTAACACGTCTATCTGACAAGTTTTTTCTCTCATGCTTTTCATAACCGAACAGAAGATTGCAAACTCACTTAAAGGGGGAATATTCTGCTCGTAAGAACAACGTTTAAACAGTAACATATTTAGATACAAGTTTAGCAAGTACAGGATAAAGAAACAAACCTGTTTCCATCACGGGATAAAAAAAAAAAAGGTGACTTTTTGTCTCACAATTCTGACTTATTTTTCCTTCCAATTCCAAGTTTACATCTTGCAATTCTGACTTTTTCTCTCTCTGAATTCTGAGTTTATATCTTACAATTCAGTTACTGTTTTTCACCATGGAATTAAAAAAAATACAAAAAGTAATTGCAGCATTTTATCTCACTTTTTTTCTTGCAATTGCAAGTTAATATCTCACAATTCCAATTTTTCTTCTCAGAACTGTGAGTATTTATCATGCAATTCTGACTTTATATCTCACAATTCTGTCCTTTTGCTCACATTTCAGAAAAAAAAAGACAGAATTGTGAGATACAAACTCAGAATTGCAAGAAAGAAGTCTGAATTGTGAGATAAAAAGTTGCAGTTACCTTATTATTTATTTATTTTTTATCCCAGGGTGGAAATAAGTTTCCATAGCATGTTATTAAGGGAAATAAATATAAAAATGTGAGAATTTAGTTGTCAAAATGTAAACATCTTCAAGATTATTATTCAACCGTTCCCATAGACATAAACCTTTTATATTCCACATAATACTCAAAATTAGATCAATTAACCTTAAAAGTGTTTTAACAGATCTCACAAATTATGATATTCAGATGAAATGACAAAATTAATAAGAGCACAGCCATTTTTTAAATGTGTTAAGATGAGATTTTGTGCCATCAGCTTGCCCGAGGGTGCATATTACCCCATCTTGCCCTAATAGTAATAAAACACACATTTGAAAGCCAGTCTGTATATTTAACCAATGGTGTTTTGATTCATTGGATGATTACCATATCTTCTTCAACAGTCCTTTTCCTGTTCAACAGCATATTTGCTGAAAGAATTGATAAGACGGGCCTCCATGGAAACGACCCCCGGGATGATGACTAAAGCACATCAGCACTGGTTTTAAGAGTCGTTCAAGTTGTCTCTGTCGAAATATGAGGTAAATAGCTTTCTCATCAAAAGAGCCATTCCATTAATATTTAATTTACTCCCAAATGTGTAATAACATTGAACTCAAATTAGCTCCCGGCCAGTATTATGAAGTTGTCCTCCATGCCAGAGGCACTATGTCACAAGCCACAAAGGCATTTTAACATAATAAACGCTTTCGATACAATGAACGTGACATTATATTATGCAGGTAAAGTGTTATATTCATTTTAATCTAGTTTGAATAACAGACATTCACTCAGTTAGCCTGATAATAGAAAGGGGACTAATTACATTCTAGGTTTACGTTCCATACATGTTCACCTTTCCACGTTTCGCCTTTATTTTATAGGCCCTATATGTCGAATATAGTAATAGTCTGACTACAACCGCATTCTGCATGGAACTTCTTTGAATTCAGGAAGTAATAGAAGTGGTTTCCTTTTCCCTTATTTATTCTGAGAGCTGAATAAATAAGATTATGCCATGAACATTATTTAGTTACTAATAAAGCTGATCACATTATGGAAAACATAACAAGGAAGCACAACAGAAATAATGAAACAAATGACCTGTGATTATTACCATTACATAATAGAAAATGTTAGGCCTATTTGATTTTATTTTTAAATGAGCTGTGCTAATATATATATATATCCTTTAATATATTTCCTTCCTAAATAATATATTATTTAATAACAACATCAAATTTGTGCTTTTTAAAAGAAAATATGTGATTTAGCAAGTGGCTGAAATTAACAATAATAATAAACACCATGATGTCATTCATAATGTCTTGCAAGCTTGCCGGGTAATGTATTTTTCCTTGTTTTATAGACATTTTAACAAATTATCTCTAATTGACAGGATTTTAAGCTTTGCTTGGGTGCACCTTGGATGTTCTCATCTCTATGGCAACAGAGATACTCTTCTGCCACTCATGACAGCCGAACATTTCTGCTCATGTTCAGAACACTGCTTCATCTGCTTTTTTCTTTACGAACCACAGCAGCAAAACGGTGCCAGTTCTATCAGCTGTGATTTGTTATCTTATCAAGCATTTGTCAATTTAGCAAGTGTAATTTGATAGCGATTTGACACGTAAAACTGAAATGTTTGGAAAGTATCAGAGAAAATATCCATATTCATGCATTCATACGTGTTTGCTGAATACATGCAAGCAATAGAAGTAAAGATATCTGATATACTTTAGTCATCATTAATCATTATAATTTCACTCTGTACCAATATTAAGTCAGTTTTGAATAGGTTCGGTTTGCTCTAGATGGAAGCAGGGCTGCTAGCTCCAAACTACATGAAAGGTCTAAAATGAGATGAGATGTCAGTTGAGCATATGTAATATTTTAGACCTTAATGCACCACTGCCTGTATATTATTGGCTAAAAGTTCAGGAATCATGGTTCTCAATATATTACCCAAAAAGTCATATTCAGTGGGAAGCAATAATAAACCTTTGCAAGTGCATCACCCTTGTAAATTATTGATTGTAAACTGTTTGACTCGTTAACATCATCATTTATATGAATCTTTTATTTGCTTTTGAGAGACCGATCGAGCCACCATTTATTTTATGGGAGCATTTTTACTCAAGAATGGGAGGATTTAGGTGCCAGTAAATCCTGTGTCCTGTAAAAAGACAGTCTTGCTGTGAAAATTGTTAAAGCCTTTGAGTGAGAAATTGGAGTTTAGGTCAGGGTCAGCTAATAAACTACGGTAGCTACTTTAAAGCGACATAGTGTTCAGCTCTAACTGAAGCTATTGGACCATACATTGTGGTCTTGGGTCACTGACAATACAGTAGGTCACAAAAAAATAAAAAATAAAAAGAATATATATATATATATATATATATATATATATATATAAATCCTGTATAATCCCCTTAAACTTAAAGGAATAGTTTACCCAAAAATGAAAATCTGCTGAAAATTTACTCACACTCCAAAATGTAGATTGCAGAACATGTATTCCAAAAAAAAAAAAAAAAGTATTTGCAGTAAAGAGACAAGGTAACACAGTAATGAACATGTGGTGAGCACTAATTTTGTTCTTCTTATTGAAACTCTGTAGCCTACTTACACAAACATGGTAGATTATTGATTGAAGGCATAATCAGATTCTGCAAGGGTCACTCAGGATCTCACCCTCATGGGATCCCACTCGGCAGATCCTAAAGAAAATAGATCATTAATTAGTGGAGCCCAGTAAAAGACATTTGGATTTGTAAAGCGTTATATATTATATTATTTAAAGGAAAAGTTCACCCAAAAATGAAAAATTGCTGAAAATGTACTTACACTCAGGACATCCAAGACGAAGATGAGTTTGTTTCTTCATCAGAACAGATTTGGAGATATTTATTACATCACCTGCTCACAAATGGATCCTTTGCAGTGAATGGGTGCCATCAGAATAAGAGTCCAAACAGCTGATGAAAACATCACAATAATCCACAAGACTCCAGTCCATCAAATAATGTCTTGTGAAATAAAAAGCTGTGTGGTCTGGAGTCATGTAGATTACTTCTGGATTATTGTGATGTTTTTATCTGCTGTTTGTACTCTGATTCTGACGGCACCCATTCACTGCAAAGGATCCATTGGTGAGCAAGTGATGTAGTGCTAAATATCTCCCAAACCGCCGCCGACGAGAGCATCAAAGTGGTCAGAAGTCATTCACTTTCAATGTGAGCCGGTGTTCTGACGATTTGTGCTACCCGCTCAGATTGTACTACCTCCCATTAAAAAGATAGGTATATAGTGTAAGAAAAAGTGAAGACGTCGAAGATCTTGATGAAGAATAACTTTTATTACAGAATAGTAGTGACAAAGTACATGTAGTACCTTGGGTTCAACGGAGTCAGACTGAACCCCGAACATCCTAAGCTCAATCATTTTATACTGTATTACGTTCATCTTCCCGCTCAACATGTAAATTAAGTTTCGTTTTAAATGTAAATTGCGGATGACAATGAAAGTGATAGCCTTCCGTTCCCACATCTTCGGTAGACTCAAGTGGGAACAACCAAATGTTAAGGTGATAAGATTAAACAGAATCCATAGCAGTTATTTCATGTACCCTTTTGGTCAGCAGATGGTTCTTGACGACCTGCTGCTTCTCCCACGCTATAAGTGACAAATTATCGCTCCGGAGGTACTATTTACATATGATTAAGATCGGAAAGAACTATCTATATGATAATTAAGCTCTTTGTAGAGAAAGGAGCATAGTTTAATACACAATTTGGAGTGGAAGCTGGGTCGAGGCAGACTATAATTTCTTACAGTCCCCTCTTTGATGCTCTTGGCCCAAAAGAAGCATCACATCCACTCCCTTACACAGATTACACCTCCCTTCCAGGGCAGGTGCCCAGTGGCGGTGTAGCCCTGCCTTAGGTCGCCCCCCTCTGGCCAAAGGAGAATCTTACCCGTCTTTGGGTATACACCTCGTGCACACTGGTTAATCTGATTGCTTCTGTTATTAGGGGGTCACTCTGTTGAGCACTTTTCAGGTCTACTGGTTCTCTAATGTTGATAGCAGCGATTGATTCTTGCTCTGTGATACCTGAAAATGTTACCCCTTCCACAGCAGCTCTCTTTGCTAACTCATCAACAATTAAATTTCCATCACCATGCTTGTCTGTTCCTTTCTTCTGGTGTGCTTTGACTTTCAACAATGCAATCTTATGGGTGTTATTCTTTGCAGCTGACCACAAAGCCTGAATTGGACCACAATGAATCAAAAGTTGACCATCTGCACTAGTAAAACCCCTTTTCTGCCAAATCGGTAGATATTCTGTAAGAGAATTGACCACAAAAGCAGAATCTGAATAGATATTCAAATCTGAATCTGGAATTACCTCTAGTGTTTGTAGCACTGCTGTTACCTCTGCTTTCTGAGCTGAAAAATGGGGTGGACATTTATACAGGAAATTTCCTCTGTCCGAATAGATGGCGAAACCTGTATGATACTGTCCATTTTGCCAATATCTAGAACCATCAACATACACATCCACAGCTCCTTCAATTTCTTTTACCTCAAAAACACTTTCAGGAGGACAGGTGTGTTCTTCTTCGCAAGTGTGCGGAGTACCTTCATACAGGAGTGTTCAGGGAAGCATTGAGTTGGCGACTTCTTGATTGCATGTACAGCATGTACATCAGAAATCTCCACACCTTTGTCTTCAGTCTGAGGATTATGCTAGATACACTTGTTGCCATAGTCAATAACATAACCACGCTTGGTCATAATATCTGAACCTAGGATACTGCGACCATCACCAGTTCTGCTGAGCCAGGCTTTGTCTTTGAACTCATCTTTGCCAATCTGAAATGACATGTTATCTGTTTGTGATGCTAGAGAAATCGTGCCATCAAAACCCTCTAACATTATTGTATTTTTACTTTTCTGTGAGGGATTGTCTGAATGAAGAATTGTTAAGGAAGCACCAGAATCTACTAACCAATCATTGCATCGGCCTCCGACAGCAATGTTTACGATTGGTCTACCATGATTGTCTCGTGACAGTGGTGCTACATGTGTTATGGAGGCCTTAGATCCCTATGCTGAAAAAAAACTTTCCGTGAGAGCTCTGCTTCTCCATATGAGAACGCAGTTCCTCATTCTCCTTACTCAGCCTGTCTACTTTAGCCTGTAGTTGACAATGAAAGTGATAGCCTTCCGTTCCCACATCTTCGGTAGACTCAAGTGGGAACAACCAAATGTTAAGGTGATAAGATTAAACAGAATCCATAGCAGTTATTTCATGTACCCTTTTGGTCAGCAGATGGTTCTTGACGACCTGCTGCTTCTCCCACGCTATAAGTGACAAATTATCGCTCCGGAGGTACTATTTACATATGATTAAGATCGGAAAGAACTATCTATATGATAATTAAGCTCTTTGTAGAGAAAGGAGCATAGTTTAATACACAATTTGGAGTGGAAGCTGGGTCGAGGCAGACTATAATTTCTTACAATAGCACAAATCGATATCGGCTTTTTTTAATGTCCATACCTACCCCTACCCTAAACCTACCCGTCCATACATACCCTTACCCTAAACTTACCCTTAAAACAATGCAAATATATTTTTGGTAGCACAATCTGATAGGTAGCATGTTTCGTCGGTACACCGGCGGCGAGCTCAAGCGAGCAGTGGCGCGGCGCATCTTGGACGGTGTGGGCGTCAAGGAGAGTTGAAGCAAGGTCAACTTTATGGTAATGAGCTATGATGCGGTTGGGCGGCAACCAATCGGAGTGTAGAAGTCCTCCGCTTGAGAGGATTCCAGAGAATGCAGTCCTGTAAACTTTGGTTCTGACCACATTAGTTCCCAAGCATTTTCATGCTAGAACGCTTGTTTTTCAGTGCGAATGCAATTCATTTGATCAAAACAACACCGATTTGACCAATTGCATTTAGGTTACACTTCAACCCAGGACAGTTTGTAATGTAGGCTGCGCTCAAATTAATGTTAATGTTAATTAAAGACCAAGGCTAGTAAACACCTCCTATAAACTGCATGTTGAAATTAGACGAAGTTAGCACTTAACCATGAACACAACAATACACCACACAAATGGCTTTTATTGGTTTATTTCGTTAGCAAACATGTAACTATAATTGTTAAGTTCTTTCCATCGATCAATTTCTTACTTACATTTAAAATATTTCATGAGGTTAACTTATACGTTACTTGTGGTCAGTCTGCACAAGATCAACATGCTTGTTTCCTTTGCGGCTCCTTTAAATACAAGACCAAGCGTTCGATCGTCAAGAGGGTCCACGAATCTTTCTACAGCGTTGTTGGCGGGGTGGCCAGAGCAAGTTTTGATGCTCTCACCAGCAGCGGTGTGAACTCACAGACCAACACATCTACACATCTTGAAAGGCCTGAGGGTGTGTACATTTTCAACAAATTTTCATTTTTGTGTGAACTATTCCTTTAACCAATGTGCAAAATGCATATGCAAATTTAAAAAAAAATCAGTCAAATCTTGTATCAGATCAGTTTCAGTACTGTAGGGCTATGCAGGGAAATGTCTTTTTGAACTCTTAGGGATGAGGTGACTCAAAAGGATCTGTCGTCAGTAAATCTGAATCACAGGCACACCTCAAAAGCATGCAAAAATTATTTTATGTGAACAGTATGCACTTCTGTTAAACATCATTTCTGCAACTGCTGTTTCAGCAACCCAGGAGCCAGAAGATAATTGGATTCCTTTAATTTATGTCACATCTCTATTTTGCACTTTTATGCACACTAGTTTCTTCATGATGGATCATACTTGAAATTATGTTCAAGTAATACTAGGTAATTCTCATCCAACATGTCCTCAGAATATAATTTCTTTCATTTAACATTTTTAAAGGAAAATGATTTCACAGACATTTACATTAGCATAATTAAAATCAATTAATATTGGATTAGTTGGAACTTTGTATATAACACCTGACATCTGATACTAATAACAGAATTACATGATAACATAAAACATTCAAATGAAGGAGTACTCCGAGTCTTTCTATCTCGCTGGATAGAAGGAAACTAATTTGTATTTGTAATGTGTACCTTTCATCGGATTCATTGGCCTGTGGCAAATCATTACAACCATTAGAGACCATCAGTAAAATTGCTATGTCTCTAAGCCCCCAATACATCAATAAGCTATAATGTTAAGTTCAAAGCAGAGTCAAGTGGCAGTCATGGAGAGCATTGTATTATATGTAAAAATCCAAATCCAAAGGTCCTGCATTATTCTTCTATATTTTTTAAAGTAAGGATGGGTGTATTGATCTTGAAACATCAATACATTCTATTAATGCGTTTTATGTCTGATTAAAAAAAATAACTATTGATTTTTTAAAATGTATTTAGCATAAGCCTTGAAGTGAAAAATTAACTGTTTTAGTTGTGAAGGAGTAGAACTCTTTCACTGTCCGCTCATCTGAACATGAGAAGAAATGATGAACTCTCACTGACAGCACTCAGCTACAGAGATACAGATATATAAATTTTACACCAAATGTGTCAAAGCTAAATCTAACATTCATTACAATGGTTAAGTCGAATACCTGCATGCAGCTGAGCTAGACTAATAGCCTATAATATTACATGACTATAATTACACATTTTTATATAAAAAGACAAGTTAGTAACAGCTATTAATTCAGATTTAGGCTACCTAGTGTGAAATATGCTATGCTCCGTTTGAGGAGACCAATGTGGGCTGCCAAGTTTTCTGACATATTAATAGGCTATATAACTCTATAATGAACTGATAAATAATGACAATATTATGTATTTTTCGTCAATGTTCCACGCTGAAATGGGGAAAAAAAGCGCAAGCGTTCCACAGTTGCCATGGTTACCTCAGACGAACGTGTTTTTGGGGGGTTAGCATACCTCAGAAAAACTGTTTACCGTCAGGTGAAAGTATGCGCTGTGATTAACTTGTATTCTAACGTCTGAGGTTACTGAAATATTAAACCCTCGTCGAAAATAATAAAAGGATAAGTAGGCTACTTTCAGGATCTTAGCATTGTGTTTTGACTTGCTTTTGCGGAGTTATCCTAAATTGGGGAGTCAGCTACCCTATAATTCGCATTCTGTAAATACTGCATTAAGCCATAAATTCAGCAGGACATGCAGAGGAGTGATTGTAAATTCATACAGCTTCACCGATGAGAAAGCGAGGAACTGAAAAGCCGACAGCGACTGCTGAAAAGCCTCTAGTCATGTGCATATATATGTGACGTCATTTTGTTGAATAAAATGCGAATACGCGCTATGAGAGACGCTCGATACAATTTCACGAGGGTAATGTAAGAACAGCGGAGTCATAAACAAAACAGACTGGTAGCTATACTTGCAGGAGCAGCAGACCGTCTAACGGTTGGGACTCAGAGCGCTTTGAAGTCGGACAGGTATCGTTATCGCAGAACGTGATTGATAAACCTCGCGCGTAAAGAACGCAGCTGAACAGCATTTGCCATGGAAACCAGTGGCAACATTTCGGACTTTCTCTATGCGCTTTCTAACCCAGCGATGTCGAATAGCAGCGTATTCTGCCGAAACTTCAGCAACAGCTCCAGTCTCGTGAACATCAACAGTTCCAGATGTGACAGGACGGCTGAGCTGGACAAAAGCTCAACTACTGTGATAGTGGCGATCATCATCACTGCGTTGTACTCTATAGTGTGTGTGGTGGGACTGGTGGGCAACGTTCTCGTCATGTATGTTATTATAAGGTAAGTGATGACACGTAGGTAAATTGTTTTACCTGTAGGCGAGTCATAACACATCTGAGATGGCTGGCTCCCTCCAAACAGCCCATTTAGAAGACAAATAGTTGCTTTTATAAACTAGTCTGCTTGTTAGTTTCAAAAGGAGACCTGTTGAAAGAGATTCTGATAGTGTTTCAATCAAGGTTTCTGGCCATTATAGTCGCAAATGACACGTTCATTGCAGAAACTCCTGTAGGCTACTGTTGCGTTCGGTCGTTCGGTCACAAAAACGGCCTATCAATAATATAATGAACAAATATCTTGCTCTAGTTCATGTATGTTTTATGTATAACATGTCTGCTTCTCACTTATAAAATATAAATGCTTCTCAGCTCGGCACTATAGGCTATATTTCATGTCACTGATGAAACACATCGAGTTCGCACGCATGTTACGTTCCTGTCAGCGTACTGGAGACACAACGTGTCATTCACACTCTATATGATATGGTGAAGTACACATACTACTCAGTCACATGTGTTGAGTAACATATTGACGTTCAGTAGAGATTTTGTATGTAGAAAAGCAAGCAAATGGAACAAAACTGGGCGGATGCTTCATATGAATAATCGATGCTGAAATGCAGCACAAACTGAATGGCTAATAATAATGGATATAAAAAAGGCAAAGGAAATATAAAGGAAAAAACAGATAGATAGATAGATAGATAGATAGATAAAGTTATCTACACTTCTTAGCTTCACCATTGCAGTGTGTTTGTAATTCATTTCACTTCATGCACCTACAATTCACAGCTGTCAACTTCTAATATGATTCAGAGGTGTTTTTGTGACTTGCCTCATCTAACCAGACACATGACAAACACATCTGACCTGATCCTATAAAACTAGGAGTACACAGTCATAGGAATAAGGGAAGGATGCGATTAATAGAGTGATTAAACACAAGTGAATGAATTTCAATGAGGGGGTGGAGGCTTGTTTGTCTTAGAGAATTGTGATTAAATAGGTGGCACTGTATTTCAGATCACGCACACATTAACTACTTAATTCAGAGATGCTGTCTAATATGTGGAATACAACCTTTATATGCACTTCCTAAACAGAATAATATTTGCTCATCAGAAATGTCATTTAAATGAGCAGATATGTGGTATATGGAGCAGAAAGACATACAGGAATCAAGAAATTAGTTTGTAATTGCTGAAGCATTGACCCCTACAAAAGGTCATCTGACTTTGTGGAGACTCAGTACTTTCTGAGAGTTTATGAGCAACCAATCACAGCTTTAGGGGTGGCTGTCTACAGCGGGAAGCATAAGAGAGCTATAGCCCAGTAGGTGCAATCTACTTCTGTGATTAATGAGCCTATTGCAGTCTGGGACTGGTTTATCGACCCCCATCATGTGGTAATAAAATAAGCCTTGGGAGAAATAAAAAATACTGAGTAATGACAGTAGTCGATTTAAAAGTACATTACCATTTTTCCTCTCATGCAGTTACCTAAAGAGTTTAGAAATGGTCTAGCTAGGAAACCACTTTGCTTTAATGGAATATTTCACAAAAAAATGAAAATTTTACTCATCCTCATGTCATTCCAAACCTGTTTGACTTTAATTTTTCTGTGGAACACCAAAGATATTTAAAAAAACTGTTTTTGCTCATTCACTGAAAGTCAGTGAGGTCCAAAACAATACTGGATCCAACTAACATTCACCAGTGTTACGTAACACGAGTTACGTAATCAGATTACTTTAAGTAACTAGTAAAGTAACGCATTACTTTTTCATTTGGAAGGAAATATCTAGATTACTTTTTTAAATAAGTAACGCCAGTTACTTTGTTTCCCATATCTTGTCTGACAGCTCTCACGTTGCCATGTTGAGAGAAATCGGGATTAAGTGCAGACGTTGTGCGTGCGTGCTGTGTGAACATGATGCTTAGTTCTAGACTATGAACATGTATTTACTCATCTCACCTGCACAAAAACAGATTCAGTATTCCTCAAAATTAATAAAAACAGTCAAATGCAAACTCAGGGGCCATTTGCACGACAACGTTTTCAGCCAAAAACGGGAAACTTTTTATGCGTTTTGCCTGTTCGTTTACACGGCAACAGCGTTTTGGGGACTGAAAACGCATATTTTTGAAAACGGGTTTCAAACTGCAAGCTTTTGAAAATGCCACCGTTATTTTTTTCCGTGTAAACGCCCAAAACGGGAATCTTTGAAAACGGTGACGTCATGCGCGTGCGTAGTACATGTTAGGTAGACATGCGCAGTGCGTGTCGATTTTAAAAGCAAGTATGAACAAACATACACAACAATGGCGGAGTACATGGTACTGTTGCTGCTCAAGAGTTTGCTAACACTTCTTCAGCTAAGTGTGGATTTACTTCACCAATATAAACCAACAGCGGCGACGCATCATATACAACATATAATCATCACTTCCCTACAGGTACTGTTTACTAACAAGGTGACAGCACCAACTACTGGCCTGGCATACGCAATACAGCGATTTTGGCCGTTTTCGCGGATATATGTAAACGCCAATCGTTTTGAAAACGTTGTCGTGTATACGTGATACTTTTTAAAAACGCTAGGGAAAAACTTTTCTGTTTTTGATACAGGTACTGTTTACTAACAAGGTGACAGCACCAACTACTGGCCTGGCATACGCAATACAGCGATTTTGGCCGTTTTCGCGGATATATGTAAACGCCAATCGTTTTGAAAACGTTGTCGTGTATACGTGATACTTTTTAAAAACTTTTCTGTTTTTGACTGCATCGTTGTCGTATAAACGTAGCCTCAGCATATTATACTGTACAAACCTGCAAAATTAAAAATGTTAAATAATACAAATATAATTTATGTATTTCCATTTTATTAACCAGTGTCTTTGCTACTGACCTTCAATGATCCAATTCAACCATACTAAGCAAAAATGACACATTTGTGTTTAATTTTTGTTATTGCTGAATAGTGTTAAACGTTCTTCTCCTGCGTCATATTCTTCATGCATTTTTGTTTGAGCTGCGCCCTCTACTGTACAGACATGAATTTACATTTCCTTCAGACTGAGGTGTATTCATTTCACTTTTGTTGTGAAAGGACTTTTACGTTTGTAAAAGAACTACTTTTTTATATTAAAAACAAACAAGCAAGCCCTGCCCAGATTTAAAAAATAACTCAAAAGTAACAACGCATTACTTTCCATAAAACTAAGTAATGTAATTAGTTACTTTTTTAGGGAGTAACGCAATATTGTAATGCATTAAGTTACTTTTAAAAGTAACTTTCCCCAACACTGACATTCACTGTATGAAAAAAAACTCTTCTGCATTCCACAAAGGAAAGAAAGTCATACAGGTTTGAAACGACATGGGGGTGAGTAATTGATGACATAACGGTCCTTTTATGGTTCCCAACTGAGGTTTTGTCCCCAGAATGAAAACTGGTGCTTGTGTTTGCACTTGTAAAGATTGTTCTTGTTGCTATTTATACTTGGTGCAGACATCTACCACAATTAGTGTAAATAGCATCTGACTTTTTTCATACTTAGCTGGCTTACAAAATATTAACATACCATTTTTTTATTGTCTTACTGTAGTTTGTTCATAAGTCTGTAGTTGCTAGTATTGTGGAATTCAGATATATTTAAGATCACGGTCTAAAACACATCGGAACCTCCTACATACAATCTCAAGATCAAGACTTCCAAGCCTGCTTCCTTCAAGTCCTGCTTCTGCAACTTTTTAGTGTCACACTTGTACCAAAACCCACCCCCTTACACTACAGCACTCATTTAAGAAAGACTTTGAGACTTTTTTTTTAGCTTATTAATATATTATAGAGTTCCACATAGATTTCCCTTGATGCAAAGCCTAGATGTTCATTAGAAAAAAACTTGACTTTTTAGCAGTTTGGTTTTTTGGTGTCAATATGATAAACACCAATATTTAGCCACAGCTGTAAAATGTGTTCTAAAACAGTCATCATATCTGTTCAACATTTCAGTTCACTTCTTCATAGCTTGACACTGTGGAAATTGGACCCTAAAAAGTAAATGTTCAGAATCATTTTATTAATGCCTGTAGAGCCGTCAGCATCTGATAATTGCATTTGGATTCCTGTTGTTTTAACCTGTTGAACATCCAGTGTTCAGGCATTCCTGCAAGTGAGAAACATTCACAGTTGTGCAGAAAACAGGTTTTAAGTGTAAAGAGAGAGTAAATGCTGTGAATTTAAATAGCATATGCTTCTCATTGTCATGGAAAAGCCATGCGATTGTTTACTACATTTCAGCTCTGGCAATAACTGCATCCTTTACATGTGTCCTGCAGCTACAAGCAAATGAGAAATAAATGGAAAACAGTCATCAATTATATTTCTTTAGGCAGAAGGATATAGAATAGAGTAAACATTTGTACATATCAATTAATTTTAGATTAGTTTCTCATACACATCATGAGGAAAGGTTAAAAGCTGTTCTTGTTTTTACTACTCTTCCACAGAAAAGTACACAAGCGATGAGGCACAAAAAATCAATACTGCCCACAATTTCTTTCATTTGTTTTATTTATCAAAAGCTTGCTGATATTCCTCCTGATGTATACTGAGCTAACAAAAGGGACGGTAGCCACAAATGTTTATTGATCCTTGTGCAAGCCTAATGGTTCTTATGATCCATTATAAAAATATGTGTAAATAGGGCTTCTGTCAGGAAGGATGTTGTTTTGAGAGGTTGTATCCCCCCCCAAGTAATGTGTTTGCCGATAATGTAAAAAAAAATACATATTACTATTTTCTTTGTTTTTTCTCTCCCTGACTCAGACAGTTACTGTGCTGGAAATACAGAGGTCATGTTTGTTTCTTAGAATAAATATGTGCCTCTAAAACTGGCAGAAGATATTTAAAAGATGAATTGCATAAATATTATGTAAAAGAATGTGTTTACAGTTTGTAAGATGAAAAGGTGAATCTGAAGAAAAATGGTAAACTTTATTAGTGATTATATTATGTATGGCTATAATGCTTTACCATTAGTGTCACTGCTGAATAATCCACATAGTGCAGTGTTCACAAAAGACAGAGACTCGACGCTGTGGAACGGCTGTTCACAGGAGGATATAGAGCTTGGTTGGCCAATCAAGCTTGCTGTTGGACTGGAGCTGTTGTGCTGTGTGAATGAATTATATGAGAATATTTGAGACCAAGCTTCTCTGCAGAATCAATAAAAAAAATTTTATTCAGTGTCAGATAAAACCGCAGTCCTTGCCTTGGCTGATGAATAATGATGTCTTAATTATTTATCAATAATGTCTTTTTGATAAACAATTTTTTCCAGCTGATAAATGATAAAAACATTGAGAGCCAATCAGAATCCACCGTGCTTTAAAGAGCTTTAGGCAGACTATAGAACGGCAACATGTGCTTATAATAAACAGAACGTTATTTTGCGTTGGTGTGGATACTGATATAGTTCTATCATGACAACTCTCTGAAGATTTTAGTATGGTAATGGATATGACATTGTTAATGTATTTGGTCTTGGCTGCACAAATAGCATATATAATAACCCGTAGCAGATCTATACAGGTGGAGCTAGGGAAGGTGGAAGGTTTCAGAGGAACTCTGAAAGCGTGCTGCGAACTGCTCTAGTGAATGCTAAATAGCCATTTAAATGTAAAGCAGCACGCTCATTGGCTGAGTATGCAACATGAACCAATCAGCTTGTGCCAACTAGTTTAACGCTGTGAATATAATCATTTTGCATTAACGACCCATCAGCATGCGCCATCCAGAGTTTTATGACAGAATTTGGCATTTACTTTATAGTTAGTTCTACAGTAAAAATGTAAACATTTATAGAACAGACTATTTAAAACTGTAATTAATGCATGCACACACATAATTTAAAATTTGTAACACTTTTCCTCTAAATAAGCAAGGCTACCTAACTATGAAAATCTCTTTTTTATCTTTAACATATACTGACAACTACCATAATAACAGCCAGAAGTAGGTTTTCCACAAACTGAGGTCCACACAGTGTCATATACACAAATACATCATCATGGTAACACACTCACAACATAAAAATAATGAAATAAACATGAAATAAATAACATAAGTTGTAACACAAAACCCTAATGTACATACAATAACTGATAACTAAAACTTTAAAGTAGCAAATGTGAAGTTTCACCCAGGGAATTCTGGAAAAGTCATTTTACGTTTTTTCACTGTAAAAATTTAAGATTATGTACTGTAAAATAACATAAAATGTTATTTACTGTAGCGTTTTTACAGTATTGTACCATTATTCTTTTTTTATTTGATTTTGCCATCTAAAGAGCAAATGCAGTTGAATTGCTGCAACGGCGAATATAGTTAATAAAAATAAATCATGTTCAAAGCCTAAACAGATTCCTAGAGACACTTCAGCCTCTGAGATCCACAGAATGACTTGAAAAGCGTTATTTGTCAGCACCCTTATTTTTAATAGATGACAAGACTGCACCAGACAGCCATCTGATTGGCATGAAAACATAAGCACATGCTGGCTGGTTGTTGTTGGGACTCCAGGTGCTGGCACTGGACTCCAGCCTAGTACGCATGCATTAGCTAGACTGGGTCTGACATTCTAAATGTAAACGTCGCCTTTGATTAGTTTTGAATCAGCATAGGCAACTCATGCATGACTCACCCAGATTAGTTTGTCTTGATCCATTCTGGTTACATTATAATATTTTCCTCGGCCATTTTGAAAGCTTTGAAATCAGAAGCACACAATCACAAAAAGAGAAAAGTAGCTTTTGATTTATTCATGTTTCTATCCCATTTTCTTCTTTTCTGGCTTTTATAGATGAAAACGCTTGCTGATGCCCATTTTAGAAGCTTGTCATTTGGATTGACAGCTTGCATTTAAAGGCTGATAATTGGGTATTTAAACTATGTTTTTTCATATACATCCTATCAAATCAAAGAGACAATATAGCGATAAGCAGCATGTAATTTCAAAGCTTCGATTATTTTGAGTCATCATCCTTTATTTGTGATGCACCTCTCCCACTTATGGCAATCAAATGCCATTTTGAGTTAATGCTTTAGTGCAGCATCTAATTCACAAACACCATAAAGTTAATTTGTTCCAAGTGTTTTCTAAACCAATATCTGGAATTTAGCATAGCAATATGTCCATATCTATGAGCAGATTGCACATAGGTAGATGGTACGAGAAATCTGCACATGTTCTAGTGTTCCCTAGCAACAAGCAAGTCCTTGTTTTTTTCACAACAAAATCTGCTTTGCCTGGTTACTACATGGTTCCTTTCTTCAACAAAAGTCATTTACAAATGCATTGTCTTTGGAAAAAAAGAAGAAGAATATGAGTGAAATAATATGAGTGAAATGAAATGGTTTTCTTTCTTTTATGGTTTCTCTTGATATTCTAACATCGTAACATAAAAGACATGATCCTCAGATTTTTATTTCTTAGAGTTGTTCATTAATTTCTAATTTATGGAAATAATATTAAAAATACTATTTAATGTTTTAGAAATAGTTTCTTCTAACATCGTAACATAAAAGACATGATCCTCAGATTTTTATTTCTTAGAGTTGTTCATTTAATTTCTAATTGATGGAAATAATATTAAAAATACTATTTAATGTTTTAGAAATAGTTTCTTTATGCTCACAAAAATACAGCAAAAACAGTGATATTGTAAAATGTTGTTACTACTAAAAATACATGATATCTATTTTAATATATATTTTAATGCTGAATTTTTTAGCAGCTACTATAGTTTTCAGTGTCACATGATCCTTCAGAAATCATTCTAATATGTTGATTTGCTGCTCAAGAAACATTTCTTATTATTATCAATGGTGAAAGCAGTTGTGCTGCTTAATATTTTTGTGGATTGTTTTTTCCCCGGGAGTCTTTGATGAATGAAAAATTCAAATGAACAACCTAATATGAGTGAAATGGTGTTATGTTTATAATCTATTACCCTCATACAATTTAAATAATAATTATTCTTTATTTAATAAAGACATGAGCCTAAGTTTTAAACAGTAGTCTTAAAGCATTTAATTTGTAATATATGGAAATAATAATGAGAATACAAGAGTAACAGATGAAAATGAATCATCTTGCCACTTAATATTCTTACCATCAAGGCCTGAAGGTCCACATGCAGGGTATTTAAAATCCCTATTTTTACAGGTTGTCATCTGTCATGTTTTATGAGCATTTGCGGTCTTTACATGCCAGAGGCAGAGAGAATAATTATACTCAGACATTTTAAATCAGTTCAGCTTCACTCAAGAAAACTGACATGGACAAAGACACCATCTGAATGACAGGTATTTCATTCCCGTGTTTTGACGCTTGAACAGTTGCTTTTGACAGCTCTGTGTGTTAACTGTGCAAGACATGTGTCTGTCTACGTCTCAGAGTTAGCAGCTGGATGTCCTCACTTAACTTATGGAGTGTGCTCTGGTGGATGACACTTCTAATTCTTTCCATAAGCAATACTGTACACCTTCCTCTAGGTCAGGGGCGTAGCCATCATTTCAGAAGTGAGGGGGACAGAAATGTCAAATGTAATAATTGTATTTATTTATTTATTTATTTACTTTGATTTTTTGACAAAAAAAAAAAATTCTTATCTCTTACTTTTAATTGGCTAAGAAATCAAATACATTGCTGGATACTAACCAATAATTTGTATTCTATTTTATTAGTATTATTTTATTTTTTATTTTTTTGCATATTTTTTCCTAATTACAATTTCATGATTGGTTTATATACTACAAACAATTTTTCAATTTTCATCACAGAATAAGATAAGAAAATATACTTTATAATTTCTGTACGGTAATAATGCATCATTCATATACTTTATTTATTTATTACCTGGAGATGACTTGAAAAACACACATAAACCATATATTGTCGCAATTGTGTGTTTGAAATAACAATAAATTACATTTGAAAATATATTCAAATAGAAAAGTTATTTTAAATAGCCTAGTAAAAATATTTCAAAATTTTACTGTTATTCTGTATTTTGGATCAAATAAATGCAGGCTTGGTGAACAGAAGAGACTTCTTTAAAAAACATTAAAAATCTTACTGTTCAAAAACTTTTGACTGGTAGTGTATAGGCAACTATAATTTTTCTCTAATTTCTAGCTTTTAATTGGCGTAGAAATCGTATAACTGCTGGACAATAACCAATAATAATGATTTGTTTATATACTACAAACACTTTTGTATCACATAATAATGCAGAATAGTTTATATACTGTAATAAATGCTATGTCAGTTAGCACTGCATTGTTCATATACTGTATTTATTACCTGGAGATGACTTGACAAACACAAATAAACCATATTGTCGCAGTCGTATGTTTAAAGTCTTCATGTTTCCAAACGTTTCTGTTTTTCTGTGAAAACAACTGTTTTCATACAGCAATAGCTGGACGCTTCTGTCCATTTCCTCGTACGACTTTCTGCGCGAGAGCGCCTCCGGCTTCGAGTGTGAATGAAACATACACTGCATGAGTGTTTAGCGCTCCGCGATGTTCATCTCGCCTTATTCTGGATCCGAATAAAACATCAGATCATGCACAGACTATCCTGTCTCTTTGAATTTAAATCTATATTTATTCACACCGGCTCTTGAAAACCTCTATGCGAACACACTTGCCCGAAAAAGTGCGGGGGACGAATTTACGTGATATTAAAAGTGAGGGGTACACGTCCCCCGCGTCCCCCGCGTAATCTACGCCCCTGCTCTAGGTTAATCAGAAGTCTTGGTTGCCAGGCATGTTGTCTGATATCAGTAAACTTCTCTCAGTTTTTTTTCTCTCCAAAGATTCAGAGATGGCATACATGTACAGTAACAGTTTCTGTAAAGAACTGCTCACCAGCATCCAAAACACAACTGTATACTGTTAATCATCAATGTTGATTCAGCAAGCAAGATGATGAATACATTTTTAATGTGCTTCCAGTAAGTGGCGTTCACAACACCAAAGAGCAGCTCTTCCACTCAATGATTAGACTAAAAGGCCTGGCATTTCATCTCAAATGTCTTTAATGTGAAGTATGGAGGAGCAGTGCATCCCTGGGATGCCCTCATAATTAGTCAGTGCCTAGTGGGAAGCATAAGCGGTGTGATCATTTGTCTGGTGCAAAGAGCCTTTGGATGACAAGGTAATCATTAGTAATGGCTGCCAGCCTAAACCCTTGTATGAGACTTCCAGTTAGTGATGAATGAATCTGCCCACTTCACCATGGGAAGGAGCGTTGTGTCTAGGCATTTTCACTAATGCTTTACAGCTGTTGAAATTTTTTTAATTACTTTTTTATTTAGAATTTTTTTTTTCTTATTTAATTTCCATTTATCTATTGCATATGTGCTCAGATGTGCAA
Organism: Sinocyclocheilus anshuiensis; assembly: GCF_001515605.1. Taxonomy (NCBI): domain Eukaryota; kingdom Metazoa; phylum Chordata; class Actinopteri; order Cypriniformes; family Cyprinidae; genus Sinocyclocheilus; species Sinocyclocheilus anshuiensis. The sequence goes on along the minus strand of NW_015552625.1, from coordinate 1,703,095 downwards.
TGGCCTGTTAACTCTGTTGGCAATGTATGCCAAAGTATACTAGTAGACTAAGTATACTAGTAGACTAAAATCAAAGTTGACTTTATATATTTTTTGTTAATTTAATATTTTTAATTAATTTAATAATTTTGACATTTTCTTTTTTTATTTAATTCCAGAATTTAATTAATTCCTGGCTCCAAGTATTTAACAAACATTGGTAAAAGATGTAAAAAGCTGCGAAAATGAATTTCAATAAATAAATTAATATGTGAACATTAAAGTTTTTGAAAGTCTCTTCTGCTCACCAAGAATGCATTTATTTGATCAAAAAATAACAAATAAATAAAAAATACAGTATAAACAGTAGTATTGTGAATTATTATTACAGTTTAAATAGCTATTTTCTATGTTAATATATATTTTGTGAAGACAAAGCTGAATTTTCAGCAGTCATTACTCTTCAGTGTCACATCCTTTAGAAATCATTCTAATATGCTGATGTGATGCTTAAGTTCTAAAGTTGAAAACAGTTGTGCTCCTTAATATTTTTGTGATGCATAAAAGATTAAAGATTCGTTGATGAATAGAAAGTAGAAAGTATTAATTTCTTAAAAAAAAAAAAAAAGAATTAACTAACCCCAAAATTATAAACAGTAGTGTTGACAGACGGATGAACGGACTGAACTATTTTTGTTCTTCATTTAAAAATGATTATTTTAAATAATTTAAATATTTGTATTTTCAAAGAAAATAAGGCTGTTTCTTCCTCTCTGTACTGAAATGCATTATCATTCTCATCTTTAAATCAAGTGCAAGGTATGAAACCCCTATGAATGGGAACAGCCGTGTAAATGGGATTGAAGGCTTAGCCAGTCCATGTTTGTGACCTTCAGTGTTTTCTTGAGTTTGGCATGTGACAGTCAGCTAAGCGGAACTGCAGCTGCATTTATCAGACGCACACTCTGTTTTTGCAGAAGTTGTTTTGTCCACACACTGGCTATATTTTTATAGCTGACTGTATACATTTTGACAGACAAGACTTTGTCCTGATTTATGTTTATTTCTGTGAAAGTCAAACAGTGGAGCTCTAACAAATCATAATCGTTTTAACTGAGATGGTAGTTTACATAGTGCAAATGCTGTTAATTTATCATCTCCGCTGCTATTGCAATACATTAGAATTTGTGTATCTTCATAGTTCAGACTGGTGCACGGCTCATCTTTTGTTTATTATCTTGCCAAGAAGACTTTGATCTGGATGTAGTGTTTACTACAGAAGAATACCAGCCATAGAAATTATGCTTTAATGCAGTTTTCTCCTTAACAAAGTTTATGGAATTAACCATTTGGATCCACAAATTTTCTTGATAAAGGAAGGAAGTGAGTTGATATACAGTCTCAGAACTCCGCATTAAGCAAGGGACAGAGACCTAAACACAGAAGATAGGTGCTAAAAGTGAGAATATATCTCATGGAAACGAGCCAAGTCTCCATGAGTTATGCATTATTCATGAAAAGCTTTCATGAAATGCTTACATAGCGGGTAAAATAAGTATTGAACATGTCACCATTTTTCTCAGTAAATATATTTCTAAAGGTGCTGTTGACATGAAATTTTCACCAGATGTCGGTAACAACCCAAGTAATCCATACATACAAAGAAAACAAAACAAATAAGTCCAGAAATTAAGTTCTGTGTAATAAAGTGAAATCTATCAGTAAATAGAAAGCAATCCTGCCCCTTGTCAGTGAAAATTAATATTAGCTGGTTCAGTCTCAACTGATGGCCTATAAAAAGGTGTCTTATTACCAACGTGTCACACAAGAACCATTTCATGAGACCTTCGCAACCTTATTGTTGCAAAACATACTGATGGCATTGATTACAGAAGCATACCTATACTTCTGAATGTTCCAGTGAGCACTGTTGGGGCCATAATCCAGATGTGGAAAGAACATTATTTCACCATAAACTGGCCACGACCAGGTGCTCCTCACAAGATTTCTGACAGAGGAGTGAAAAGAATTATCAGAAGAGTTGTCTAAGAGCAAAGGACCACTTGTGGAGAGCTTCAGAAAGATCTGGAATTAGCAGGTACAATTGTTTCAAAGAAAACAATAAGTAATGCACTCAGCCGCTGTGGCCTGTATACACGGCGGTTGAGTGCAAGACTCCATTGCTGAGCATGAACAATTGTTTCAAATAAAATAAGTTCAATAAGTAAGTAATGCACTCAACCGTTTAAAGTTTGCTGCGCCACATTTAGACAAGCCTGTGAAATACTGGGAGAATATAGTCTGGTCCAATGAGACAAAAATTGTACTCTTTGGATGCCATAATACACACCATGTTTGGAGGTCAAATGGCACTGCACATCACCCCAAAAACATCATGGTGTGGCACTGGCAAAAATTCATATAATTGAAGGAAGGATGAATGGAAAAATGTACTGAGGTTCTCCATACAGGAGGCGTCTTGAAGCGGTCATTACCAACAAAGGCTTTTGTACGAAGTATTAAATAAATTTCAGTAAGCGTTCAATACTTTTTTTCCTGGGTCATTCCATTTTATTACACATAACTTAATTTCTGAACTTATTTGTTTTGTTTTCTTTGTATGTATGGATTACTTGAAGTTTTTACCAGATGTTGGTAACAACCCATGTCAACAGCACCTTTAGAAATATATTTACTGAGAAAAATGGTGACGTGTTCAATACTTATTTTAACCGCTGTATTTAGATTGATGCAGGCAACAATTTTACACTCCGTTTTTTATTATTCCAGATAAAATTATTGTTTAAATCAATATCAATATAACATTTTTCAGCGACTGAAAGATCCCCCTGTTGCTCTATTATTCATGGGGTTCTCTATCAAACAATAGCTTGAAAAATTATCTTCCATTTTCTGCACCAAAGGCTTTCCATTTCATCACACCATGCGCCACTCAGTTATGGAAATAATGCCTTGTGTAATTACTGTAGCTTGCTGTGCTAGTGATGTGTGGAACCATTCTTCCATGCGACAGTGGTATTATGAATGTGAAGGTTGGTGTTGACTCTGTGAACAGTAGGGTTTAACATTTCTTTTTGAGATAAAATCTAAATCAGAATTTGTCTGGAAAAAACTATCTATCCATCCATCCAGAAAAAAAGTCTTCTAATTTAAGTTGTGAGAACGAGAAACACAAAATATCTGAAGGTTACTTTGCATCAGGTTTGAACCATCCGAACACCTCTTTGTGTCACATTCAAACAAGTGTATTTTTCCATGTGTCTGCTCATGTACGTACATTCTACAAGAGGTCTTTTCTACTAGAGGGTTATCTATCCTAATGAAATTGAACTGCGCATTTCTAAATATACGTTTTTATGGATGTCATCCATAAAACAACATTGCCTGGAGTCTGTACACCTCACCTCATATCACTACCTTTAAACTGGATAAACAGCTGCTCAAAAGCTTGTGATTTTTTATTACTCAAGGCTGCAACATTTTGCATAATTGTGTATATAATGGTGGTTGTCTAGCCTCTTAAATTAGCATTTGAATGAAGGTCATAGTTGCATTACAAGATGCACAAGGTACCTTTCTTAATGGCTTGATGCACCATGTGTATTGTAACTGAAATCATTTTAGGCAGTTATATGGGAAAAGGTGTACCATGTGGGGAGTCCTTTCATGTGTTCCGTTTATTTCAGTATTTTTCTGAGAAAACGTTTATAGTACCTTCACTTCCCCATTACTCACCCTCATCAAACTGCTTTTCCATGAATACACATTGCATCTCTTTTTATTTAATAAACTCAGCTGACGTAATGATCTCAAATCTATTTTTATCCTTTGCAGATACACCAAAATGAAAACTGCGACCAACATCTACATCTTCAACCTTGCTTTAGCAGATGCCTTGGCAACAAGCACTCTACCGTTCCAGAGTGTGAATTACCTGATGGGTACGTGGCCCTTCGGAGATGTGCTGTGCAAGATCGTGATGTCCATTGATTACTACAACATGTTCACCAGTATCTTTACCCTCACAACTATGAGCGTCGACCGTTACATTGCTGTTTGCCACCCGGTTAAAGCCCTGGACTTCAGAACTCCCCGGAATGCCAAGATTGTCAACGTGTGTAACTGGATCCTCTCATCTGCCATCAGTCTGCCTGTCATGGTCATGGCCTCCACCACTATTGAGTACCACAGCAGTCGTATGTTTACCACCACATTCAATACACATTCTATGTAAAATTCAGATATTACTGCAGTTAAAGGGATGGTTCTCCCAAAAATGAAATATCTGTCATGACATTGTATGACATTCTTTCTGTGGAACACAAAAGAAGATATTTTAAAGATATTCAACTTATTTTTTTGCCCATACAATAGAGTAGAAAAAAAAAAGAAGAAGAATACCTTCTTTTGTGTTCCATAGAAGAAAGAAGGTCACACAGATTTGGAAAGATGTGAGTGAGCAATAGATAAAATATTTTTTTCATTTTGTAGTGAACCTCTCAAAGTCTTAATTTTTTTTTAAGCCAATGACAATGAAAACATGCAATCAATTTTACATTTTGAAATGAACTACTGCCTTGTAACTAGGCTGCACAAAGAAACAGATGGTGTCATGCTAAAGTACCAAAATTCCTAGATACAGATACAGACTAGATACAGATTTTCACGTCAACAATCAAGTGCTCCAGACTACTAAATCAAAAAAATCTACGACAGTAATTTAAAATAGTCAATACTGGCAACAGTTGGGTAAATCTCCATGTGCGGTCATTTGCAGTTTCGTCAGATATCATCTTGATAAAGCGTGTCGCACATCAGGGTTTTTTCTGCTCACTACAATGAACACAATGCATTAGTGCAAAAGGCAATATCCGATTCGCTTTTGTGAGTTAGCAGTTTTAAAAAACTCACTCAATCAGTCGGTCATTCAGAAAAGGGGTCATCGGATGCGACATGCACTTTTACAAGCTGTTTGAACTGAAATGTGTGTTGGCAGAGTGTGTATACAACCACCCTATAATGATAAAGATCCACCCAGTGTTTTTTTTATCTCATTAAATCATTTCCCCTTTCTCAAATCGAGCCGATCTCAGATGTCATCACACAGACAGGCCCCTCCCACGATTGTTTGATTGACACTAGCGTTTCAGCACAGACTGGACTGGTGTTTTACCTTAGACCCACCCTGAGTGAGCTGTCATCAGTCCGCCATTGTTTCACCGCCGGAGCAGATGAAGAAAAGAATGTCTCCTAAGCGTCTGAGGTGTTTTGTTGTTGGATGTAATAATGAACATAGCAGTCGTCATTTACTCCCGACATCTGAGCCACTGAAGGCACAGTGGATTACGCTTGTTTTTGAAGGGAATGCGCCCCGATCTACCTAAATGCATCTATCTTCGCACGAATCATTCGTGATCCAGCTTCACCTCCAGAAGAAGTGAGGTTTTTTAATGAATCTTTGCAAATCGCCTTTCCTAATAACGTGCTAGTTAGCAAGTTTCACGATAAATGCGGCTAAAGTTTACCGTCTCTAAGAAAACGGCTCGGAAGAGAGGGGCGGGGCGAGCAGAGCTTATTTGCATTTAAAGCGGCATGCAAGAAAACAGCTTGCTCTGAAAAGGTGATGGTCCTCACTGCAGAACACAAGATCCAGGGGGTGTGTCGTTGGATCCAGATCCAACTCCTCCCACCTTACATATACCTAAACCTATCCGTCTCCACCCCGATCGCTAAACCCACCCATCTCCACCCATAAACCTACCAATCTCCACCCCCTAGATTTGGATCCAACCACACCCCCTGGATCTTGTGTTCTGCAGTGAGGGGCTACTGCTGAAAAGAGCTGTTTTTGACAGGGTAAAAACGGTGTTGTTTTACACTACCATTGAGAAGTTTTAACCAAACTATGTTACAGACTTTTCATTAAGACCCTAAAGAATCATATCAACTTGTGGAAAATGGGCATCTGATGACCCCTTTAACAAGTAACTCCCTCACTGAACCGTGGGTCATTTTTTGGTAATGAATGATTCAAAAGGAACAGGAAATCTATTTTGTGTTATGATGGTTGTTCATGAAAACGTCATTAAAGACACATACTAAGTTTAGCTTAGTAAATTAATAATCATTTTGCCAAACAATTGTTAAAAAATAATTGGTTTATGGAACACATTTATATTTAAAACAACTAGAAAAAGCATCCTAGTAACCATACATTACCATATAACGTTAATATGTTAGAAAGTAATGTTTATACAACATACAGTACCATAGTTTTTCCGCAACCCTATCAGAACAGACTGCACTTCAACACACTAACTCAGTTCTTATCGTCATCTCCTCTTAATATATTAAGACATTTTCCTCAATACTGTAAACATCCCATATTATTACTGTGGCAACACAAATTTTGCAGACACGAAAGAAGTGTTGAGGCAGAAAATTGTTATTGAGTGAATTTAGATTGATGTCACTTCTAGTCATTTGGGACGAAAATCATAAGGCGGTTTAATAGCCGTAGCAGAAAGGCCTGGGTCTCTGAGGCTCCCTAAACAATGCCTTGAAGAAATAATGACTAGTGGTTTAACTGTCATTTTTACAAATATGAATTGATTTTCACATGACTCACTGTGTTATTGTACTGTGCTATATTCTTACTTTCACAGCGTTTGACATCATTGACTGCACTTTGCTCTTTCCCCATCCTCCCTGGTACTGGGACAACCTCCTGAAGATCTGTGTCTTCATCTTTGCCTTCATCATGCCCGTCCTCATCATCACCATCTGTTACGGCTTAATGATCCTCCGCCTGAAGAGTGTACGCATGCTTTCTGGCTCCAAGGAGAAGGACCGCAACCTCCGGCGCATCACCCGAATGGTCCTGGTGGTGGTGGCAGTTTTCATTGTCTGCTGGACGCCGATCCACATCTTCGTCATTATCAAGGCCCTGGTGACCATTCCCAGCTCGCTCCTGCAGACCGTCACCTGGCATTTCTGCATTGCCCTCGGCTACACCAACAGCTGCCTCAACCCAGTGCTCTACGCCTTCCTGGATGAGAACTTCAAGCGCTGTTTCCGCGAGTTCTGTGTTCCCAGTCCGTCCGTGCTGGACCTCCAGAACTCCACACGCACCAGGAACCCCCAGCGCGAGGGCCAGTCCAGCGGCCACACGGTGGACAGGACGAATCAGCAGGTATGACTAGTCCAGGAAATGTCATCACTGGAGTCCCGCTGCCAGCCCAGTGTTGACATGAGCTCGGATGCCACGCAGGTCACCACGGGTGTCTAACACCTTCACCTATAGGAGCTCTTTAAGCGTCTTGCTAGGCCTCCCGCACAGAGATGTTTCACAATTTTGGTATGGAGAAAGACTGTTGAAGTCAATTTCAGTGTGAAATACAATATATATTCTAGATCAGTGTTTCCCAACCTTTTTTTAGTCGCGGCATTTTTCGCACAAATCATACAGATATTTTTAATATTATTAAAAAATGTTGTCCATCAATGGTGATAATCAGTAGGCTAATTTCTAAGAGACCAATTTATATGACAGATTTTAATGTAGGCTTTTATAAAAATGTAAACATTATTTAATTACCATTATAACTAGCTATCTCACAAATTTTTGCTCATTCAGTGTTTTTCTTCTTTTACAGTGGGGTCATTTTGGTGCAGTAGCACGAGATAGCTTGATTTCAAACTTTGAATTGAATAAAAAATGACAAGCAGTCAGTAATAAAATAAGAACAAAGAAATGAATAATGATAGCACAAATAAAAAATAACGACAGGCCTTCGAATTAAATAAATTGCTTTTTAGTTTTTCAGGTAGGTCTAACAGTAGGGTTAAGATATTACAATTTTTTTTTTTTTTTTTTACCAATTATCCAAATAATGTTTAGTCCAGAAAGCTATTATTATCAGAACATGTAAGCATAACATAGCAGTTAGCAGATCAATGAATGAGAGGGCAGCGTTAAATACTGAGCAAAGGGTCTGAATACTTAGGACCATGTGATATTTCAGTTTTTCTTTTTTAATAAATCTGCAAAAATGTCAACGATTCTGTGTTTTTCTGTCAATATGGGGTGCTGTGTGTACATTAATGAGGAAAAAAAATGAACTTAAATGATTTTAGCAAATGGCTGCAATATAATAAAGAGTGAAAAATTGAAGGGGGTCTGAATACTTTCCGTACCCACTGTATGTACAGTATTTGAAAAATAATGTGTTTTTTGAACATTAAAGCATGTCAACATATTCTGTTACACCAAATACACAAAATAATGATCTTTAAAAAAGCATCATATGACCCCTTTAAGTCCCCTTTAACATTTAAATGTTACTTAAAATGCTATATGAATAATTATTTTATGATTGATAACATTGTAGAAGAAAATGTATGAACTCACAGAAAATGTAAATTATTTAACATAAAATTACATTTCTACTAAATGTTCAGCCTTTAGTGTATCTGTCTTTGCCTTAAATCATACAGTATTTCAATTTTCACGTGCTTTCATGGCCAGCAAAGCAATTTGGTTAAGCCATCTTCAGTTATGTTCCTTTGGAGTGATTGAAATTAATCATCAAATGACTGTTGGATGTGACGTGCGCACCGTTTCTCTGATTTACCATGGACTTCATAGAAAAGCCGAACACAATAACAAAAACGCCTCTTGCAACAATAGATCATTTTCATGCTTCGGTGGTGACAAATGTATTATGCTTGTACTCTGATGCAAATCTCTTGTACTAATGTAAATGTCCAGTGTAATTGTCTGATTGTCACTCACATTAAGACATTCTGTCTGAAAAAAGGAAATGTTAATTGCTCTAAAATACCTTGAAGATCTATGTGCAGGTGTTTCTATATCTAAGTTTTTATATGCAGCATCATAAATAAATCATTCACACTAGAATATGTGTTTGTAGTGAGATGGTGCTGCATGATTAGATTTGATTAGAAAGTTATGCAACTATAATGTGTCTTGTCATTTGTTAACTGTTGTGGCTCTGAAAAATGAATCAACGTTAAATGATGGGCAAGTTATATGCATCAAAGGAATAGTTCACCCAAAAATGAAAATTTTGTCATGATTTACTCACCCTCATGTCGTTTCAAATCTGTATGAAATTCTTTCTTATGTTGAACACGAAATAAGATATTTTGAAGAACCAAACAGCTTGTCCCCACTGACATCCATAATAGGGAAAGATGGAAGTCAATGGGGACCATCAAATGTCTGATTACCAGCTTTTTTCAAAAATCTTCTTTTATGTTCAACATAAAAAAAGAAACTCATACAGATTTGGAACGACATGAGGGTGAGTAAATCATTACAACATTTTCATTTTTGGGTGAACTATCCCTTTAAGGTCAATTTAAATGTTATTTGATCTGGCATATCGACACAATCTGACTGTCAATGTGAACCATTGTTTATGTTTCTAAAGATACTGTCATGTTAACCTTTGTTCTGCAAACATCCTCAGGTGAAATCCAGTCATTTTGATAAGAAAAATTTCCCCACGCAGATTTTGCAAAAGATTTGTCACATAGATTCACTGCAATGACCAACACAAAGCTGCTTAGTTTGAAAATGACTTCTCTGTGAGCTGTGCTTCATACATTACCACACTATTGATAATGTATTTTTGCAGAAATGACTGCATCTTAATATATTATAACATCTCACAGGTACTCAGCTTTTCAGTTATAGCATTACTGTAAATGCATTTTTTTAATCAATATCTCTTTGAATGAACATGTCACTTAACGGGTCCCTTATTAGTAAGAAAGAGAGTCCTCCGTGAAATGACAAAATATAAAACTACTGCAGCTGTTTTCAGTTATTACCAGGAACTCTTATCTAGTTTGAGACCCATGCCAGCTGTAAGGGGCCAATAATTTGGTTCTGTAATACTTTGAAATCAAATAACCATGGCCTTTGAGCTGCCATTTCAGTCATTTTGTAGCAGAGTTTCCCCCACATGCAGTCTTGCTGCAACACCCCGGGGAAATTAAGGAACAGAGAGCTAGTATGTTAAGGACTGCTCAGCACATAACCTAAGGCGCAAGAAACAGTGGAGAGCAGGCGAGAGGGGGGCCAGCAGTCATTCGGGTCATCACTGCAGTTCGCATTTCGCTGTGGCCTTAGGGTGCAGGATTTTTACAACCAATGCGAGACTGTTTCTTTTCCTTAGCAGATATGATAATGTATTCAATTTAATCAAGAAGACGGATTCCATAGCATGAAACCAAGAACATTTTGGTTGATTGCTCCATTTGAATGAACCAGAGCTTTATGCTCATCTACTCTTTTCATCCCACCCACTAGCTTTTGTAAGAAAAATTGTAGATTGGAAAGAATTATCTCTATCATAATTAAGCTCTTTGTAGAGAAAGGAGAATAGTTTAATTTGGAGTGGAAGTTTGGTCGAGGCAGACTATAATTTCTTACACTTTGCTGAATACAACATAATTAAAGTTTGACATGGATTCTATAGACTTGCAGAGGGAAAAAGTGCACTGGAGGGTAAATGAAGCCTGAGGTAATAAAGATTGTGGCTGTAGTAATTTAGTCCATTGAATCTGATCGAATTAATCCTAAAATGGCTCAGAGTGTGAAACTGGTGAATTCATATAAACTGATCGTATTCTTACATTTACTATTTGCTAACGCCCTACTGTCTTTCATGCTTAGCATTCTTCTAAAAACTCAAATTGTGCATATTCACCACCAGTTCATCAAACCATAATGAGATCGGGCTATCTGCATCCTGCATGCTTTCTCCGTTTTTTTTTTTCTCAGTTTAAGCCTTTTCCTCTCCAAAAGCGGTGCACTGTGCTGCTAAAATGAATGAGGCTGTCAGAAAGCTAAAGCGGGGTGATTTTCACACCCCCTACCATATGTCATTGTGAGGACAAAAGAAAAACTGGACTTTGTGCCAATAATGACTATTTTTAATGTGCAGTTCTCAGCTATCACATGCATATCCACGGATGCCACCGACACCGACACCTGGCTCTATTGAATACAAGTGCTCTTATACAAGCCTATGCTCTTATCTCTGCTTTCTAAAAATTTCACACAATATATTGGTGATTCAATAAGAAAATCATTACTGTGATCAGCAACACAGAGCTCAAGTGTTTTTATAGTAGATGACGCACATGGTTGTATATGAGAAAGCACAAATATCGCTGATGGCATGTCTTTTTAGGTGCTTTACTGATGCTCAATATGTCCCTAATATGTTTCCTGTCAAATGTTAAATTTAGACATTTAGACACTCTTTAAGATGTTTATAATTTAGAATGTAGATAAAGCTGCTTTTAAAAGATGCTTATCAGATAGTTGCACACAAGAGCACTCTTATAATGTGCTATATAATCCAGAAAAATACATTAGACAAGTTCTGGTTCGCTCTTGCCACATGCTTTCACAAGTGACATATGGAAAAAAATTAACAGCAATGTTAATGTGTGGATACAAAAAAAAGCCTGTTTTACTGCAACTGGTAGTCAGAATGAAAAGGGTTTGATCACTGATGTCAGCTGTGGAAGATGGCAAACTCCATTAATGATAGATTGTTGATATTAAGAACAAAATATGGATAACAGAAGTGAGATTGCATCTAAATTACATTAATGAGACAAAACAAAACCCAGAGTCTGATTGCATTTTTGATGTATGACACATCAAGATTCTTAATGATCTTCCGAAAGGAAATTAGATCTGGGCCCGTATTCACAAAACATTTTATCTTACCACTAAGAGTTCTCCTAAATAGCAGTAAAAGTTTTTAGCTAAGAGTTTTCTATTAAAACCAATTCACAAAGCTGCTGAGACAAACTTTTACTAAGGAATAGAGAGAAGTCTTAGCTAAGAGTAAGGGGGCGGGGTTGACCTCGTTGCTATGGATGATGTCTGCATGCTTACTATGCACACAGTGATTGGCTGATTGTCTCTGTCAGAGATTTATACGTAGAAATATTGTACAGCACAATTTTATGTTGCCACATTCAAATAAATATTTTAAAATGCAGGCTAAGAGTCACTAATTAAACAAGTATATGTTTAGCTAATTGTCAGCCTCTTACATGTATGCTTCTTGTAAACAATTAGTGAATATGCATATAAACAGCCTTTTAGTTAACAGAGTGGAATAATCATGGCTGATAGTAAGACATGCAAATGTAAAAGAAAACCAAACTAGACGCAAGAAGAGCTGTTACTTCTTGCCCAACTGGTTCATGAAAGCAAGGATATAGGGTAATCAAAGGAAAATTGTCCCCGACTAGTTCTACAACAGTCATAATACCCCCGCAATTAAGGCGATATACCTTTTTAAAAGCCCATTATCATCAAATGTTTCTAAAATGTTTACATTCCAAGGCAGATTGCCGGCAACAGCCATTTTAGTATAGTTGTGGTTCGGTCTTAGTGACTTAGGAGTCCTCTTCACTACTCCTAACGTTTCACAGATTTAGGAGCTAGTTTTAGTGCTAAAATTCTTTGTGAAATACTCTTAGAGCAAAAATTTAAGACTGACACACCCAAGATTTTCTCCTAAATTGGCAAGTTATGAGCTACTTTTAGCCTTAAGATGTTTTGTGAATACGGGCCATGCTTTCTAGAAGGGATTGTAGTTCTTTCTCTCATTAAAGCCATTAAGTACACAGTTTTGTACCTTTATATTTTGTCTAATTTTAAATTCATTTTTGCTTCAAATCAAATTTGTAATGTTGAGATGCACCTCATTGTTGGTTAGTTTGGTTCATGGCGTATAACTCTTTAACAAAAATCTTTACTCTTTAAAATCCCTATGGGGAACATAAAAAAACATATGGCAACATACCTGTGTTACTTTTATGTTTCTTGTATCACGCTGAGGACTTTTCATATAATCAAGATCAGTTAAAATAGCTCATTGGCTGTCTTGACTAAAATGGTTACTACAACTACTGACTGTAATAAAAGTTGGCAGGGAGGACAGTATTAATTTTAATATAAGCTAAAGGCTATATGATGAGCATACAACCTTTGTCAGATGGCTAGAAGCTCAGAAGTCCAGTTTTATTAAAAGAAACCTGAATTGAAATTAATGTAGGCTGTAGATTAATTTTCTATGGTTGTATATGTAATGTTTGTCCTCATTTGTAAGTCGCTTTGGATAAAAGTGTCTGCTAAATGACTAAAAGTAAATGTAAATGTAACGTTCATCCAGTTGCTGCTAGGCGGACTGTTTTCCCTTCACTTTTTTTCCTATAGTGCAGTGGTTCTCAAACTTTTTTGGTCACGCCCCCCTTTAAACCTATAAAAAAAATATTTTATAATATTATAAGCTCAAATCAATATTTCATGTTCATGGAGCTGTGTAATAAGGTGGATAATCAGCCAGTCGATAGCACAATAATAAACTCCTTTTAAGCTTTGATTTAAGTGTCAAAAAATTCTTAGTAAAAAGTAGGACTTTTCTAAGAGTAGGAGACTTTTATAAAGAACCTAAAAGCAACTTTCAGTAAAGTCTAAGACTGATTCTTAAGTGTTGACTGAGGTGACACTTAAGTGTTGTGAACTAAGGACTACAATGATGTCAACACAAAACGGCCGACCTCGACCTCAATAGTGGTATAGTCGAAATAGCCAATAGTGAGCCTGCACATATGAAGTTACAGCAGCACAACACCAATAATTTAATGTAAATACAATAAAATCATTTCATTAAGACACTGAAATATTTTAATATTTAAATGTATTTTTTTTAATGCTTTGCATTGTGCAAAATTATCACTAATTATTACTGATGCTTTATTTTCTATTGGTATGTCTCCTCATTTACAGTTGGAGCAATGATGTGAACATGAGTTCCATCAATGGCTCCAACAACTCCAGGAAAGCCCACAATCCTCATAAAAGTGGCTTTTTTTGGAGCATGGTTTGGCGGTTAGTTGGAAAGTCAATGAACTGCAATATAGTAGTGGTCAAAAGTGATGTTTGACATCTTCAAATTTGACATCACCCCTAATTTTAAAAAAAAAAAAGGTGCAAGATTTTGTAAGCATATTGCATAGTTGCTTAGAGTCAGTTGTTTTATTTGAGATAATAATGCAATGAAACATTTCAAATTGTGCGGTCATCATTTTTTGCCATGCTGTCTTACAAAGAAATTATGAACATATGCAAAAACAAGAGGACCAATTAAATATTAATAACTTATGTTGTAGTCAATGTGACATCACAATGTTGCCAATTTAGTGATTTTGTCACTGGATTTAGTGACTTCCTCGCCCCTCCCAATCACTCTACCACTGATCTATATTTATATAGATCAGTGAACTCACATTTATGATGTCATCAACTTTCAATTGAAAGCAGTTGGCAACACTGGTCAGTGTTTTTTTCTTTCTTCTTCTTCCCCCTTCATATTTTGATGGTTTAAGTGAAATGTGGAGGCATTAAAAAACCCTCCACACATCACTTTTGGCCACTGTTGTGTTTGGTGGGGTTAGTGCCACAATATTTAAGACCCTGCTTACTGTGTCATCACCGGTGCATTGCTGCAATTTTCCAGCCAAAAAAATGTAATTACTACTTTCATTTCTGCAGTTAGAGCATTGACTTGTAGAGTGGAAGAAGTGATTACATTTCTTCCTTTGTCCGTTACAAAAAAAAATTTTTTGACTAACTTGACAAACATGTTTGTATCATTTTATCAACTCCATATCATCATATAACTCTAATATGTCATATCTTCGTTGGGAAGTGTTTGTCTCCTCCTCTTTGCTGCCATCTTGTTACTCCTAACTAGGTTAAGAGACCTCTCCAGCTCTCTTAAATAATTTAGGAGCTGAGACCTAGTCTTGACACTTAGGAACCTTTATGAATCACTCTTGAAAGTGAAAGTGAAAATCTTATTCTTAAGTCTAGGAATAAGAGTAAACTTACGTCATTCTTAGAATTTTGACACACTTAAGACTAAAATTGTACTCTGAGCGGCTTTATACATACGGCCCCAGGACTTACCACGCCTGCAGTTCATCCGATCGGAACTCTTGTCTACGCCAATGTTTTCCACAGCGACAGATATCTGAGTAACTCCTTCCGCTCCGGCTACAGTCTGCGTGCGCACAGCCACAAAGCTAACAACACCGAGTACTGTTACAGGAACCTATCGTTTACTTTCCTCACATTTGACTGCGGTTTTACTTTAGGTAAGTACACGAATAATATCTGCATACAATAACTAATGACTGTATTGTGGTTTGTATTTATATTTATATATACAATATACATATATATATATATATATACAAATATTTGATTTGAAAGAATGTTACCAGTTATCAGCTGAATTAGTTTAACTAATTAGCTTAACAAGTAAATATATGCTCAATCTCTACAACGTAGTACAAGCTGATGATTTGACTTTGTTTTATTGTTTTTTTTTACGACAAGACTAATTAACTGTTTTGCTTTTCGACTTGTTCTTGATGTAAGCCATTTCTTACTGTACTTTAAATATTTCTCTTCCTTAAACACACAGTCTGGTGGGTGTTATTATTCCAGAACACACTTTAAGTGTGTGTGTGTGTGTGTGTGTGTGTGTGTGTGTACGTACGTACGTACGTACGTACACACACACAATCTAATAAAAATGCATCAAATACATCTTTAGTGAAATGGTAGATCTCATTTGTTGAAGATGAGGAATAGCAATAAATCTGTATACCTCAGAAGGGCTTTAAGTTATTGTTTTACTTTCTTTTTATCAGAAACACAGATAGTTGAAGATGACAGACCGTTACAACATCCACAGTCAGCTGGAGCATCTGCAGTCGAAGTACATCGGCACAGGCCACGCAGACACCAGCAAATGGGAATGGCTGGTTAACCAGCACAGAGACTCATACTGCTCCTACATGGGCCATTTCGACCTTCTCAATTACTTCGCTGTCACTGAGAACGAGAGCAAGGCTCGGGTCCGCTTTAACCTGATGGAGAAGATGCTGCAGCCGTGTGGTCCCCCAGCTGACAAACCTGAAGATGCTTAGGACCGTTTTGACTCGGTCCCTACAGCCGGATGTTTTCTGTTCATTCAGTGCTGGGTGACCTTTGAATCCTCTTGCTTGTGAACCAGTCAATGTTTTCTCTTTTTTTTGTGATATTTTGTATAGATTGTTGAATTACAAGTGTGCTTGAAGAAAATAAAATTGATACCTTATCACAAATGCTTTGTATTATTATTATTATTATTATTAATTTTGATAATTACAAACTTTTTACAAGAAATGTATACTTGTTCAACAAGGGCCCAGTCATCTGATCAAAAGTGACAGAAAAGACTTTCATAATGTTACAAAATGTTTCAAATAAATTGTTCTTTTGAAGTTTCTGTTCATCAAAGAACTTTGAAAAAACAAAAATGTATCATCTTTCCACACTAAAAAAAATGTAAGAAATGTTTCTTGAGCAGCAAATCGGCATAGAATGATTTCTGAAGGATCATGTGATACTAAAGACTGAAAAAATGGCTGCTGAAAATTTTGTTTTGCCATCACTGCAATAAATTACATTTGAAAATACATTTAAAAAAATGACAATTGTTTTAAATAATAAAACAGTATTGCACCATATTACTATTTTTATTTTTTTTTTGGTCAAATAAAAGCAGCCTTGTAAGCATAGTTTTTGTATGATTTTTTTTTTTTTTTGAATAAAATACTTGCTAACAACCAGTTATATATAACGTAGTATGTTAAAGGAATAGTTCACCCAAAAATGACAATTTTGTCATAATTTACTCATCCTGAAGAATGCTGGTAATCAACTGGCTGATGGTCCCCATTGACTTCCATAGTATTTCTTGTTATTCCAAACCTTCATGACTTACTTTCTTCTGTTGAACACAAAAGAAGTTATTTTGAGGAAGGTGGGTAATCAAAACAGTTTCTGGTCCTCATTGGCAGCCATAGTACTTTTTTCCCTACTATGGAAGTCAATGGGGACCATCAACTGTTTGGTTCTTCAAAATTCTTCAAATTATCTTCTTTTGTGTTCAACATAAGAAAGAAATTTATACAGGTTTGGAATGACATGACGGTGAGTAAATAGTGACAAATTTTAATTTTTGGGTGAACCCTTTAATGTTCTTAAAGGAAGTTACTATTATTATTAAAAAGGGGTCATATGATGCGATTTCAAGTTTCCTTTCTCTTTGGAGTGTTACAAGCTGTTCGTGAATAGATAAGATCCCTGAAGTTGCAAAGACTAAAGTCTCAAAACCAAAGAGATATTCTTTATCAAAGTTAAGACTCTGCCACACCCCCCTAAAACGGCTCGTTCTAACACGCCCCCACATATCTACCTCACTATGTGGAAATATTAGCATAATGCCGCCCAAATGTGCACGCAAATAAAGAAGGCGTGGTTTCAGTAACCGCAGTTAGTGTTGAAGCAGCCATGTGGGATGCGGGGCATAGAGGACCTACAATAATGAACAGTATTTGAAAAATATTTTGTTTTTTTAACATTAAAGCATGTCAACATATTCTGTTACACCAAATACACAAAATAATGATATTTAAAAAAAGCATCATATGACCCCTTTATTAAGAAAATTGGTTATCTTTATTTTGGGGGTGTCTGGGTTGGCTGAGAGTCTGAGTGGGGGGTCTGAAACCCTCCACTATTGCAAGGAAATTTAAGGTTGGTCTAATAAGTGATTTACTTTCAATGTGAAAACGGATCCATTTACATGATCATGAGATTAAAAAGTATGGAAAAGCTGCTTCGATTTGCTGTGGCATATTGCTCATTTAAAGGAAAATCAAGCAAATGCATATAAAAGGAGTGGATTTTTCCAGTGTTTGTCTGGATAAATCAGTGCAGAGGAAATTTCGTATCACCATGACTTCAGTGATAAGAGATTTGCAGCTTGGCAGTCAGCGGTTGCCACTAGCATAGCAGGGCAAATCCTCGCCAGCTGGCCACACAGTTTGAGTTAGTTCTGCAGTGTCAGGATCAGGAATAACATACTGGCACAGCAGATCACCGGCTATGCTCGTGCTGAAGCTCAACAGCTATTTTTATTTTAAAATGAAAAATAATGCTGAATTAAGCTGTTGAAGAGCCCAGAAAATTCTAGAAGGATGCTACAGAAGGAATTATGTAACAAACAACCCTTGAAGTAACAAACAACCCTTTGAGCCACTCATTACCCTCCTACACAGCCAGCTTGAGCTCTTCTTTCAAACATATCGTCGCTCTGAGAAAACAGCACCTGGACTGGCCACACAAATAGGTCGAGCAAACATTTCATGTCCTTCAGCGGCTGACACTAACCTTGACAGCATGCGTTTACGGATGTGGCTATTGCTAAATTTAGTCAACCATAAAGCCATCACCAACATCGCTAATGGTAAAATCTCAAATAACCATCATTTCCAGCGGAAAAGCCGTTAGTATGAGCAAAGAAAGCTCTGTCACGTGCTTGCTAAGTCTTACGTGTGTGCTAGTGCCCAAATGTGCTAATAGATTAAAGGTCATTTTGCTCCAGCCAGTCATTTATGCACAATTAACTTTGAAAATCTGTCTATCATGCTGTAATTCAATATAAGATCATAAAGTTTAAATTTAAAACGTTTTGTATGAGTACCTATCTATGATGATTATATATGTGAGAACAGATGCCAGTACCATCTGATTAGAGGCACAAGCAACTGAAGAAGAAAAACAAGTTTAAACAAGCATGAAATCAAATGGAGTGCACTTAGCGCCTGTGACGACAGCACCGGTTATGTCTAAAAGGGCTTGATGGGAAAGGTGTGACCCGCCGACATATACAATATTTGCTCTGTATGTGTATGCATAGCAGTTCCTCATACAAGAAATAGGCTGACTGTTATTGTATGTGTGGTTTACTATACATCTAACATGTGCCACAAAATCAAAGGCGGCTTATGGATGACTTGTAGATGGATCATTACAGATCCACAGTTAGAGCACAAACTCATGTCAATATTAAGACGATGCCCCAATGATATACAATACATGACTGTGCCGTGCGTCAATGGGAAAACAGTTCAAGAGTACAGCTGACTCGTTTAACTCTCTTACGCACAAAGATTTCCTGGACGCCATCCAGTATTTACAATAACAGCTAGCGTCTGATTGATCATTTACAATAATGACATATTAATACAATTATTTAGACTTAAAATCTATGTCTGGCCACTGCAGGATAATGTCAGCCTACTGTAGGAACCAGTACACCTATAATAAAAGTAGCTTATTTTAAAATGGATCTTCACCTAAAAAATACCTAGCCTGCCTTTTAGCTTGTAGAAGTATATAGAATAAAATGTGTATGGTCATAATTATTCAATATGAATGTTAAAATTCTTACCAAACCTGAATAATGACATTTATGCTCTCTGCTTAATAAAGAATCAAAGATCCTAATGAATCCTGCTCATTTCATTAGGAATTCTTTGGCTTTGTTTTACTAGAATCAGTTCTGTAGTTGACGGCACCATGAAATAAAACCAGCCAGATGTCCTTCTGTCCTTTCATTCGTTGCCTAAACATTCTGTAAAACAAGTGCACTCATGATGCTTGGATTCTCAGCCCATCATCTTCATTAAGCACAATAACAAACAAAGGCAACAGTGATTTGAGACCATTTAGATGTAAGAGATAATTGGACAGGAAACAAAGGATACTAGCTATATGTTTTGATTTTATAGCTTGAAATCTTTTACATTTTCATAGATACACACACACACAAAATGTACATGATTTCAAGATTATGTGTATGCTCTATATATTCAAGATACGCTTTTTGGTAAAAGAACAACCACACAATTCTCACTGACAGATATCTGTCAGTGTTCCATTTCATTATAAAAATCACTGAAACACTGAAGAAAAAAATTTTAATTAGAAAGACTGAAAATATGACTATTAGATCTATTGTATTCTATTTAGTTTAGGATTCTATTTGTTTTCTGCTTTAAAACATGAAGAATATATAGACAATCTTTAAATAGGAACTCGAGGGACTATGAAATTCAGATGTGTACTAATCAATACTCCACTAATCCATTTAATAAAATCATCTTAACGGGTTTTCCTTGATTAAACAGCACTGAAACCTGCATAAATGTTGTATAGTATTATATATATAATACAATTGTCCAGTAGTGACTGAGGGGGTTTCTCTTATGTACACTTGAAAATTTGATGACCTAAATAACTAAATAAAACAGAGATAATAAATGCAAGTTAATGTTTTCACCATCTTTAAATGAGAAAGAAACCAAGCCAACATACTGCAATATACTAGATGTATTCACATATATCATATACAGACTGTACAATTGATTTGAAATAATTTAAGTTTCCCCAATTTCTAACTACATGAACAAAAAAAAACAACAACAACAACCTCAGAGCTGGACATGAGGGAGCGTCCAGCAAATTCTGCCTGTGACATACAATCATATATTATATAGAGCACCAAAATGTGCAATAATGCAATACAGACACATTCTATAATGGACTAAAAGAATGGACTAGAAGCCCTTTCCGATTTAAGTTAAAACTACTGGTTCACTACATTATATAGCTTGCCACATCTTGTATATGGTCGACACCACTGTACTCAATAAAACCCACCAAATTTATGTACAACCTAAAAGCCAAATCAATGAGATGCTAGCTGGAACTTTGGGAAATAATGTGGGGGAAACTAAAATACAAGGTAAATGAACATGAATTGTATCATAAACATATGATGATAGTCTCTTCCTGAACAGAAGTTACAGATATGTTACAATATGACCACATATATATCAAGTAATCAGACTTTTTTGAGGAAAAAAAAACAACACTGTCAAGGCACAACATAAATCTGATTACATTCTATTATATTCAGGATGTATTGATCTGGATACAGGCGAATAATGGCAGTAATAAATCTGGACATCACGATGCCCAAATAAACCTCAATATCCATGTAATATACACTGGACCAGATACATGAGTCTTATAAAATGTTAGGGCAAATCCTCGCCAGCTGGCCACACAGTTTGAGTTAGTTCTGCAGTGTCAGGATCAGGAATAACATACTGGCACAGCAGATCACCGGCTATGCTCGTGCTGAAGCTCAACAGCTATTTTTATTTTAAAATGAAAAATAATGCTGAATTAAGCTGTTGAAGAGCCCAGAAAATTCTAGAAGGATGCTACAGAAGGAATTATGTAACAAACAACCCTTGAAGTAACAAACAACCCTTTGAGCCACTCATTACCCTCCTACACAGCCAGCTTGAGCTCTTCTTTCAAACATATCGTCGCTCTGAGAAAACAGCACCTGGACTGGCCACACAAATAGGTCGAGCAAACATTTCATGTCCTTCAGCGGCTGACACTAACCTTGACAGCATGCGTTTACGGATGTGGCTATTGCTAAATTTAGTCAACCATAAAGCCATCACCAACATCGCTAATGGTAAAATCTCAAATAACCATCATTTCCAGCGGAAAAGCCGTTAGTATGAGCAAAGAAAGCTCTGTCACGTGCTTGCTAAGTCTTACGTGTGTGCTAGTGCCCAAATGTGCTAATAGATTAAAGGTCATTTTGCTCCAGCCAGTCATTTATGCACAATTAACTTTGAAAATCTGTCTATCATGCTGTAATTCAATATAAGATCATAAAGTTTAAATTTAAAACGTTTTGTATGAGTACCTATCTATGATGATTATATATGTGAGAACAGATGCCAGTACCATCTGATTAGAGGCACAAGCAACTGAAGAAGAAAAACAAGTTTAAACAAGCATGAAATCAAATGGAGTGCACTTAGCGCCTGTGACGACAGCACCGGTTATGTCTAAAAGGGCTTGATGGGAAAGGTGTGACCCGCCGACATATACAATATTTGCTCTGTATGTGTATGCATAGCAGTTCCTCATACAAGAAATAGGCTGACTGTTATTGTATGTGTGGTTTACTATACATCTAACATGTGCCACAAAATCAAAGGCGGCTTATGGATGACTTGTAGATGGATCATTACAGATCCACAGTTAGAGCACAAACTCATGTCAATATTAAGACGATGCCCCAATGATATACAATACATGACTGTGCCGTGCGTCAATGGGAAAACAGTTCAAGAGTACAGCTGACTCGTTTAACTCTCTTACGCACAAAGATTTCCTGGACGCCATCCAGTATTTACAATAACAGCTAGCGTCTGATTGATCATTTACAATAATGACATATTAATACAATTATTTAGACTTAAAATCTATGTCTGGCCACTGCAGGATAATGTCAGCCTACTGTAGGAACCAGTACACCTATAATAAAAGTAGCTTATTTTAAAATGGATCTTCACCTAAAAAATACCTAGCCTGCCTTTTAGCTTGTAGAAGTATATAGAATAAAATGTGTATGGTCATAATTATTCAATATGAATGTTAAAATTCTTACCAAACCTGAATAATGACATTTATGCTCTCTGCTTAATAAAGAATCAAAGATCCTAATGAATCCTGCTCATTTCATTAGGAATTCTTTGGCTTTGTTTTACTAGAATCAGTTCTGTAGTTGACGGCACCATGAAATAAAACCAGCCAGATGTCCTTCTGTCCTTTCATTCGTTGCCTAAACATTCTGTAAAACAAGTGCACTCATGATGCTTGGATTCTCAGCCCATCATCTTCATTAAGCACAATAACAAACAAAGGCAACAGTGATTTGAGACCATTTAGATGTAAGAGATAATTGGACAGGAAACAAAGGATACTAGCTATATGTTTTGATTTTATAGCTTGAAATCTTTTACATTTTCATAGATACACACACACACAAAATGTACATGATTTCAAGATTATGTGTATGCTCTATATATTCAAGATACGCTTTTTGGTAAAAGAACAACCACACAATTCTCACTGACAGATATCTGTCAGTGTTCCATTTCATTATAAAAATCACTGAAACACTGAAGAAAAAAATTTTAATTAGAAAGACTGAAAATATGACTATTAGATCTATTGTATTCTATTTAGTTTAGGATTCTATTTGTTTTCTGCTTTAAAACATGAAGAATATATAGACAATCTTTAAATAGGAACTCGAGGGACTATGAAATTCAGATGTGTACTAATCAATACTCCACTAATCCATTTAATAAAATCATCTTAACGGGTTTTCCTTGATTAAACAGCACTGAAACCTGCATAAATGTTGTATAGTATTATATATATAATACAATTGTCCAGTAGTGACTGAGGGGGTTTCTCTTATGTACACTTGAAAATTTGATGACCTAAATAACTAAATAAAACAGAGATAATAAATGCAAGTTAATGTTTTCACCATCTTTAAATGAGAAAGAAACCAAGCCAACATACTGCAATATACTAGATGTATTCACATATATCATATACAGACTGTACAATTGATTTGAAATAATTTAAGTTTCCCCAATTTCTAACTACATGAACAAAAAAAAACAACAACAACAACCTCAGAGCTGGACATGAGGGAGCGTCCAGCAAATTCTGCCTGTGACATACAATCATATATTATATAGAGCACCAAAATGTGCAATAATGCAATACAGACACATTCTATAATGGACTAAAAGAATGGACTAGAAGCCCTTTCCGATTTAAGTTAAAACTACTGGTTCACTACATTATATAGCTTGCCACATCTTGTATATGGTCGACACCACTGTACTCAATAAAACCCACCAAATTTATGTACAACCTAAAAGCCAAATCAATGAGATGCTAGCTGGAACTTTGGGAAATAATGTGGGGGAAACTAAAATACAAGGTAAATGAACATGAATTGTATCATAAACATATGATGATAGTCTCTTCCTGAACAGAAGTTACAGATATGTTACAATATGACCACATATATATCAAGTAATCAGACTTTTTTGAGGAAAAAAAAACAACACTGTCAAGGCACAACATAAATCTGATTACATTCTATTATATTCAGGATGTATTGATCTGGATACAGGCGAATAATGGCAGTAATAAATCTGGACATCACGATGCCCAAATAAACCTCAATATCCATGTAATATACACTGGACCAGATACATGAGTCTTATAAAATTTTTTTTTTTTTTTTTCACATGCACGGATATTCATTGATATTACTGGACTCTGCACGAATACTGCAAGAAATATGTAATATATACAAAACAAACCGCACACAAAAATCCTCTGAGCTGCACGCAGCAACAATGCGAGCCACTGATGAGTCACTGCACGCGCTTCAGTGTTTTCACACTGCTGTGCTTAACCTTGAGAGAATATCAGGGACACTTTAAATTAAAAGAGTGCAAGTCTTGTCCTTAGTGTGTGCAAAAACATTACAGATATGAAAAGAAAAAAAAAAGTGTCAGAACCATTGCATTGCTTTATCTTGTTTGAAGGACCCTCTCTTTCCGTTTCGCAATGGCATCACAGGCCTATCTTTAGCCGCGCTGTAGCCCTCTAGTGGCTGAAAGCAAGAACCCAAGTACAGCCGATGCCAGAGAAGAGCCGGCTGCCGCAGGAGTCAGTCTGTTAGCCTCCCCGGCAGGAAGCATGGCGAAGAGACAGGAAGAGAGAGCCTCGAGTTAGCGGCTATCCAGAACCCCCACAACCAGGCACCGCCTCAGGGCCGATGAAACCTGCCACAAAACAGAGAGAGCAGATGCTAGTTTAGCAGCGATGCCAGCAGACGGGACGCAGAACAGATCGGAGCAATATTTAGAAGAAACGAGGCAGTGGAAAGAGCAGCTGATGGCATCTTTTTATCACTAGCAAGTCTATTAACACGCCACTTGACAGATAAAGAACAGTGCCAGATGCATACTCACAGATGTCTAATACATAAGAGATGCAAAGTAATTGCACTTTGTCTATGCATTTACAGCAGTTTGACCCATTCCAGGAGATCTGCAGAACGACTGATGATAGACACAAGACAATCACCTCCCATCATGGGACTTTTTGCTGTATTTCAGGATTACTCCCCTCATGCTCACAACATACTTTAGGACTTCAAGAATGTTTACTATGGGAACGGCCCATTTCTTCCTCGACAGACTGACACAGTCGTATTGAAAAATGAACTGCAGTGGACTGTAGGTCAGTGAAAGGCTAATGTTCAATTATTATGGAAATAAAACATTATACTGACTGAAGACCTTCTGTAATGTCTATTCAGTGCTTTACTCGTCTCCCACAAAGGTTTAAATTCATCCTCCTTTGATCTGGCCGCTAGCACACAAACGTACCTGGTAAACTGTTTGCTTTCTTCATGGACTTCCATTTCTTTGCTTTTAAATTCATTAAGTTCTTTACGTATAGCAGCCTGTGACAAGAAAAAAAGAAAGGTCATTAGTGACGATGACAACTGAGAGTTTGTCAAATTAAACACTTTTGGAAACGACGCAAAATGAAAAATTATTTTAATAATACACTACCATTTAAAAGTTTACGATCAGTTAAAGAAATTTCTTATGCTCACCAAAGCTACATTTATTAGATCAAAATATTGTGAGATATTACTACAATTTAAAATAACAGTTTTCTGTTTGAATGTATTTTTAAATGTAATTTATTCCTGTGATGGCAAAGCAAAATGTAAAAAAAATTCAGCAGCCATTATTCCAGTCTTCAGTGTCACACAATCCTATTAGAAATCATTCTAATATGCTGATTTGGTGCTTATGAAACATTTCTTATTATTATCAATGTTGAATATTTTGAGGAAACCATGACACATTTTTTGCAGTGTTCTCTGTTGAATATTAAGTTCAAAAGTGCAGCATTTACTTGAAATGTATTTATTCATAATTATAGTATGTTAATATAATGTTAATTAAAACAGCACTCTTCATTTTCATGAACTACTGACAAGTATTTGAACTGTTGTTAATTACCATATTTTAATGCACAAGTCACATGCCCAGTAGGTGGCATCTGTGACCATACAAAAGTAATCAAATGTAAAATAATTTACATTATTGATCACACTATCCAGATTTACTCTTCTCCACATTATACAAGAGAGACACTTACAGAGTTGATATATAACAATATAGATAGGTAATGACTATTTATCCTGTTTATTTATTATACATAATAAAGGAATGGTTGTATAGAATGAAAATGTGTCATTCTTTACTTGAGCACATAACTTTTGTCCATAAAACAATACCAGAGCCTGTCAAAGTGCTGAAAGAAGTCTTATAAAAACACTATAAACCCATATGATTTCCTGTGTTCAACAAGAAATAACAGCAGGAAACAGGTTTAGAATTACATGAGTTTTCATTTTTGTTTAGACTGAACTACTCCCATTTTGGGAGAACCATTAAAGCATTTGTGTTCTGAAATATCTAAAATGATCTAGAAGATCTTTTAATTTAAAAAAGCGATTTGAATTAGTTTATGATTCCCATTGTCTTTAAAAACAGAATTAAAATATATATTCCAAAAATAAAATATACACACACACACTTCCAACAGTTGGCATGGTGTATGTGCATGTGTGGCATTTGTGAGGTGCATCTTCAGAGTTCTCTATAGCACAGCATGCACAATGTAAAGCAACAGTAAGAGAGAGGAACGGCTTACTTTGTCTGCAGGGGTTAACTTGGTCCAGGGCTTGTCAGCACGGCGATCATAGTCTTTTGCTTCTGTGACCTCCACATATTCATTGAAGCGCAAAATTCTACGGGCCACCAGCTCTGCAACTGTAGGCCGGACGCTGAGCTACAAACACAGAGCAATTCCTCGAGTCACCTTTTAATGTGTGTGCAGTCACCTTTAATAGGAGTTAAACATGTTCCTTCTAGCCTAAGTAATAGCTTATGTAAGTGAAACAATGAATGTCAAACTACATTTCTTCTTTGATAATGAAGCAGGTTGGATGTGACCGACTTTACAAGTGAAAATATTTAGATGGTTTCTATACCTGCAGTCATTTGTCTGAAAAGAATTGTCCATTATTGCAGTTTCAGCTCGACTTGGTCAGTTTTGAGAAAATCTCTGTAACTGACTATTGAACCATTTTATAGATCTGGCCTATCCACCCGATTACATCCTCTGCCCTAATTCTCTCCATAATATAGGACATTAGCAGCAAACTAAATTAGAAGGCCATAATTAAAACAGTCAGACTTCCAGCCACCACTCTTACAACATGTCAGGAATATAAAACTCTTTATATTCCCCACTACACCTCACCCATTGTAATTAGGAGTTAGCAAGTGGGTTGCAGACACAACCAAAGAGGAACATCAAAAAATATTAAATAAATTCAAGTACAAGCACATAATCAAAATATCAATTAGTATCTATTAAAGTTACGCATTGAGCTACTAGTCTCTTGGCACACATTATATATTTTATTTTACTTCCTTGTAAAGCCAGCAGATGGCGCAATGCCCCACAATCCACTATTTTCCACTAGATTATGTCACAGCAATGATTTTGATTCATGATGACTCATAACTTCTTGCAGCATTATGCTAAAGTAACAGGTTATGAGTTATTTGAAATTAGAGCAATAAATTTAACTTATACCTGTAATGTTTTAATATCTGGCATTTCTAATTTCTATGTAAGCCCATTTTTGCCACATAAGAAAAAAACATGCTTTGAGAAATCATAATTATCACATAAGAAGTCCAAATTATGAGATACTTAGTCAATTATGACAGGAAATGTTTGTCCATTATTTTAGAATTGTGGCTTTGCAATAATTATGATTTTGTCATATTTCTGACCGATTCAACAAATGATGATAATCTGACTTGTCTAGCAGACTGCAGAAGGTTGTACCTTTCGGGATAGCCTTCTTTTAATCTCCTGCTTGGCCTCTTGTTCTTCGTCCTCATTTTTCTCTAAAGGGACACAAGAACGATTTTTATCATCAATGTTCAGTTTTTATCCTATCCAGTGACCAATATTTGCTCTGAAATTCAAACACATCATTTGACAATTATTGTAAAACTGTGAATAAAACTTTAAAACAAACCAAGGTCACTAAAGACTAACTGACATCGATCTGACAATGCAGATTTTTAGTCTTTCTTGTCAGAAAGCGATCATAGTACAGTGAAAGTCAGCGGAACATAACATTAAGTGATAGTATAGAATCAAAGCATGGTCAGTGATGAGTTCAAAACTTAATTGTGTAAAATTGGCCAAATACTGAATTTGCCATGGGACCATGAGAATCGCTTGGAAACTCATCTATCCTACACTGACCTCTTGATTTAATTGGTCCTGCTGTTGTCGTGACGTTATGCAACAATTATGTACCTACTTTTATTTTTCTATTTATAAGACAACCTAAAAATTCTAATTGACACTATACTTCTTATGATATCTTCACTTATCTATATCTTATTTAATAATGTACCTCAGTTCAGGAAACAATAATAATGACTTGTTTATATATTATAGCTCTAAATTTGGGACATTCAAGCCCTCTAAGGGATATTTTCTGTGAAGATCAATTATATCTCAGGTAAGCATCGCAAGCTTTAGGCAACTCTTTGTTGAATTGCTTACACCTTCCTATTTGTCAGCATATGGCTTACAGCTTGTTAGAGCAGAGCTCCTTCATCACATTCCTAGGCTTCATCAATTATATCACATAAAATCAAGGCAACAGAAAGGCAGAACGACACAGGAATTGAGACGACACAGCGATGCCTGTGACTCAGTGAACGCCTCTCCAGCATCAGAGGCAGCAATAAGCAAGAACAAACATTAAAGCCCTGGGCATCCAAAACAAAGCAACTGTCTACAGACTATGTAAATGAGATTGTGACAGAGGAGACATACGTTTCAGAATATTTCTCTGTTCAAGCTCTTCTGTGGTGGGCCTTTGGCTCAGCCGTCTATGGGAGGAGAAAACAAGAATCAGTCTGGGGAAACCACAAAGACTATTAATGAATATATAGACTGTGTTTTGTAAAGGAAAAAACAGGCCCAATTAATACTTCTAAAAAAACTCAAGGTTACCAGAAACAAAAATTTCTGTCAACAAAAATACAGAAAATACAAAATACAAGAAAAAACTAAAATACAAGAAACAAAAATTCAGTCAGGTGTATCCAAACTTTTGACTGACAGTATATTGATTATTATAAATTGACAATGTTAGTGTCCAAAACATATTAGCAATACAGAACAGCATAGTTTAATGTACCTGACTAGTTTACAGCCAATCTGCTGCCATAGCTCCTGTCGCTCCGTCTCTGAGGTCCGTGGGAGAATGTTCTTCTCTTCTAGCTCCTTCTTGCTGGGCCTGTTACCAAGTCTGATGGCAAGTGTGTCCTTGCGGCGAATTTTGCTGGCAAGTGAGCCTACAAACAGAAAAATTAACAACAAACTATGCATGATATATTGGTACCATATTGGTTATTAGCCAATATTGGAGCAATTTTTTATGTATCATTACAGGTTGATGGATATATATTTGTATATAATGGCTGAGTTTGTGATATTTAATTGCGATTGATTGTTGATGATAGCAAATGTAATCTAAATGTAAAAATTACACTCACTTAAAGGAATAGTTCACCCAAAAATTATTTACTCACCCTCTTGTCTTTCCAAACCTGTATAAGTTGCTTTCTTATGTTGAACACAAAAGAAGACATTTTGAAGAGTTTTGAAGAACCAAAGTTGTTGGTCCCCTCTGACTGGATGAAATACTATGGAAGTCAATGAGGACCCTCAACTCTTTGATTACCGGCATTCTTTAAATTACCTTCTTTTATGTTCAACATAAAGAAACTAATACAGGTTTGGAACGACATGAGGTTGAGTAATTTTGGATGAACTATCCCTTTAAAGTTCATTTTAAAAACAAATTATCTAACACTATAAATGCATTTTTTTTTTTTAGCAAATCTTAAAATCACACTTTTTTATATTGTAAATTATAATGTTGTGATGTCTAATTCACTTGCAGCATTTTAATTTTAAGGTTTTGTGTGTGTGTGTGTTTTATTTTTCAGTTATTTAGACAAAATGGTAAATCATTTCAATATCTGGCTATCCGCCATTCATTAGTTATCAGCCATGATACGAAAATTATTATTGGCTCACCTGCACTGGACAGTACATTAGTACCAGTGCAACCCTAGAAAAAAAAAAACTTTAAACCATATTTGCATTCTGACACCAGTGAAGCATCTTCAGATTGCAGTGTGGAAAGAACAGAAAACGAGAAACAGGCGTCAGTCTTTGCAGGAATGTATTGTGCATAGTGCACTGGCAGCAGAGACTGCAGAGTAACCGGCATGTCAGAAAGCAATGCTGACTAGACACAGCATGTTTTTCCAGTTTGACAAACTAAAGGCTTGTAGCTTCAAAGAATTTTGGCAAAGCTGTGATCCAAGAGAAAATTCTAAAATGCATATACCAAGAATGTAACCTCTTGGAAATATATCAATCTTTACTGTTGTGTTGTTTATACATAAACATTAGGCTGAAGACACAACTTTACTAGAATCCTCTAAATTCATATGCAGAAAAGCTGCATACTTAAGGCCTTTCAGTTACAAAATTTAGCTCTTTTTAAATTCCTTTAGTGACAGAACATACAGAGGAAAAAAAGGGGTTGAGATCTAAAAACACAAACCAGACTTTGAACACATACTAGATGTATACTCATCATCCTCATCCTCCTCTTCATCATCCTTGTAGAGTATAGGTCCGTCTGAATCGGAGTCATTTGCCTGGTTTTCTCGAACAGAGTCAGGAATGATAGTCACGTCTGGACTTTCCACATTGACGGTTTGATTTCTCTCTCCCACATCAGTCCCAACAATCCTACAAAAGGCAAAACAAAATACTCATTTAGTCTAGCTGAAACATTAATTGGGATGAGCAGATATAATAATCAGTTTACATAATCAAATAAGGGAAAGAGGTTAACTTATTCAAGACATTAAATGGATCATACACCATTCATTTTCCCGTAGGTTTATTTAGAAATTGAGTAAAGTTTTTTCTGTGCCAAAAGTCATAATTTAGTTTTTCATGGCCATTTTCTACCCTCTCTCTGACGCGTTGAGATAAATGGTTTGTTTTTGGCTGCTGTGCCTTTAAGAAACAGCCACTTCATATGTGAGGTGAGCAACAGAGTTGATCGCTGCACTTCAGTGATCACACTTTTTTTTTTTTTTTTTACACACTACAAGTAGCACAAGTTTGACCAATTGTCCTACATACACCCTGATTCATCATCATGTAAGCCCTTCAGTGCAGTTGTTTTGCTGTAATGCTGTAGGTCTAGCTAAAAATTTGATTATACACAATCATGTGATAATGTACTAGACAACTCACTATATTACTACAACTTTATCACTAGCCACATTTCCTGTCACCCAAGTTACAAGATCAAGGTCTATTTGATGTCTCATCAAATACTGATTACAAAACCATTTTGGAAAACGATGAATAAACGGTACAACTAAAAAAAAGAACAATTTTTACGTAGCAGAAAGAATTACACTACTGGTCATAAGTTCAGGGTCAGTATGTGTGTTTTTCAAAAGAAATTAATATTTTTATTCAACAACGACACATTAAATTGATCAAGAGCAACAGTAAATACTTTTACATTTTTATAAAAACATTGTATTTTAAATAAACGCTGTTCTTTTGAACTTTCTATTCATCAAAGAACACTGAAAAAAGTATCATGGTTCCCTTTCAGTCGGTAACTACGAGTCACGTCGTGACCGACGAATTGGGATCTCAATATCAGCATATTTGAATCATTTCTGAAGGATCATGTGACACTGAAGGCTAGTAATGATGCTGAAAATCCAGCTTTGTCATCACGGGAACAAAATACATTTTAAAATATATTTAAAATAGAAAAGAGTAATGTTTTAACTGTATTTTTGATCAAATGAATGTAGTCTTGACCCCATACTTTTGACCAATAGTGCACATTGTTGTGCAAGTTTATCCCAATCTATTAGACATTTGATTGGAGGACGACACAGAGCATGACTCAACTGCAACAATAGTTTTACCTTTAGGGGAAATATAGAGTAAGAGCACATGGCACACAGACATGAATGTGTTGTATAATCTAAATCAACAGCACAACATTAGAGGAAATACAGAATTTACAAAGTGATACTAAACATTCACATGAAAAATGCCAACACATGTAAACTGACCTCTGTGTCAGGTCTGCCACTGCCCTCTCTTTCTCGGTTTCACTCTCTGTGCTCACAGGCTGCCCTAAAGTGTCTGAAGAAAGTCCATTTGAAGATCCAGCGAAGGACGTTTCCTCTGTGGTTTGGTTAACATAGGGTTGCTTTTTGTGCTTCTCTGCAGACGACTCCGAGAGATGACTGGCACCCTTCCCATTCAGAGATGTCTCCTTAGCCTTGTCAATATTGGAGGTCACTTCTTTTTTCTTTTGGTCCTTTTTAGAAGAGCTTTCCGTGGTCTCAGACGAGGTTTTGGAAGGGGGCCGTGGTGACCTGGAAGGTTCGGTTTTCTTGGCAGACTTGGGTTGCGCTTCTAAGCTGTTGTTCTTTGGGGTCTTCGAGCTGGTCAATGAAGAAGATTGTCCTGAGGCCTGAGAGGAACTCTTGGATGTGCCTGCAGTTTTTTTAGGATTCGAAGGTTTAGCTGTGAAGAAATTGAGGGAAATTAGAGATCTTAAAATGATGAGTTTATGGACACATCAACAACAATGATGGCATTTTAAATGGTTTTTCTAAGAATAAAACCTGGATACTTGGAGATAATTACAGAACTAAAAGATAAAAAGATAATATGGTGTATGTTCACATGCAGATTCACCACTAAAAACAAACTTCCTATGTGAAGGTCACTGCTGACCAAAGATAAGAGTTTAGTTTAACATTCACAAGAGCCAGGAAGTACAAAATGCTGTAAAACTATAAAACACAACAATATGCTTTCAAAAAAAAAAAGTTAATTTAAATAAATAAATGCATTATCAGTTAAAAGAGGAAGCTTTCAAGCCACCAATGATGAGCTGCACTAGAGACACACAATGGATAGGTAAAAGGACAAAGGAATAGCACAATGTGGAACAATAAGCCCGTTTATAGACTGTTACATGAGTGTGGTGGTGTACATGCACAAAGTCCCAGTTACATGCAAAATGCAACACATTTATTGTACCATTATATTCAGACAAAGGCAAACATCAATAACAGATTATAATGTGTTTAACCGTGAGACAGCAGACATGTAATGCAAGCACAATAACAACACAAGAAAGCCATACTGGGTCACAAATGAGTCAGGATGTCACTTTGCACAGTAGTGGATACCAATCCCAAGCTAGTTAAACCATATAACTTAAAAAAAAAAGCTGTCTAGCAAACTATGCATTTCCCTTTCTCAAATAATGCATATAGATCCTTTTCTAAATGTTCCTCAATAGACAAAGTTGGTTCCAAGTGATACCGGTCAGGGGGGAAAGAGATGCAAACAGGAACTCTCCATGCAGAGCTTGTTCACCACGCATGCAAACACGATGCTCTATTCACATCACTGACACGTGCACTTACCATTGCCACGAGCGGCAGTTCGTGTGGTTTGTTTGGGTGGAGGAGCGGAGACCTGCTTATTGGTGCTCTTGGTTACCTTTTTACCCCCTGCTTGGCCCACTTTCTTTACGCCTGTGCTTGTGGCCTCACCGGAGGGTTTTTGGGGTGTGGCCTGATGTTTTTTAGTAGGGGTTTTTGGAGCGGCTGACTCACTGGCCTGCGGGCTGCATTTGCTGTCCTTCCTCTCTACAGGAGCACAGAGGATCAGAGCACCCTAAACTGTTATTGAACATGAAGACCCTCGCAACAAAGCTCTGATCGTGTCAGCACTAAAGTAGTGACACTAAACAGCCTACAGTATTGTCATATATCATGACATAATTTTATTCAGCAATGATGCATTAAATCGATCAAAAGTGACAGTGGCTACGTTTACATGCAAAATTTTTGTTTCAATCGGACTGAATTCATTCCGATTGATGAATCTGAATGCAGTGTTTACATGAACGCTAAAGAAAGTGATCGGGTTGATGTGCGTGTTTATGTCACAAGCTTCAAATCGGGATTGATTTTTTTTTACGTGCGCACACTGCACAAATATAGATTTTCTCAGTCTGTTGGCACATAATAACCACTCTCCTACATGGTTTCTTTATTTGTTTCTAACAGCAGAATGAAGATTTATCCATTTATGGATAAATATACATATAAACCGCTGTGCCGTGAAACCGAAAAAATCAACAAGTGAGACAAGTGTGAGCTTTCACAATTTCTTACGAAAATTAATAATTTTCCAAGCCTAACTAAATAACTGGAGGCAGAGTTATTTTTAACTCCATGTAGATCACAAACCTCTGAAATCGGTTGATAAATGTAAACGTTATCGTGTTTTTATCCAGAAAAAAACGCAGCTCCTCCGTTTACCTCCATTTGTTTTTAAGGCAGTCTTGCCCTCACAAACATGGCGGACGCGTTGACGTATCGCAGCAATGGCTCAAAGCGGCCAATGAGGCGTCTAGGTATTTATATGTCTGTGGTTCAATCCAATCGAGTGTTTACATGCACTCTCAATCGTATTAGAAAAGGAATAAACCACCCCCTTCAATCCAATCGAAATTTCATTCCGATCGAGCTCAATCGGATCGATTTAAGGTGTTTACATGAAGGTTTTTCAGTGCGATTGAGCCGTCAATCCGATTATAAATGGATTATTTGGTTGCATGTAAACGTAGCCAGTGAAAACATTTATAATGTTATGTTACAAAGGTTTATTTCTCAAATAAATGCTGTTTTGAACTTTATTCATCAAAGAATCCTGAAAAAAAGTATTACGGTTTCAATCAAATAAATATTAAGAAGAACATCTGTTTTCAACATTGATAATAAGAAATATTGATTGAGCAGCAAATCAGCATATTAGAATGATCTCTGAATGATCATGTGACACTGAAGACTGAAGTAATGGATGCTGAAAATTCAGTTTTGACATTAAAGGAAATAAATTACATTTTAAATTATAGTAAAATAGGAAACAGTAGTTTGTATTATATTTCACAATATTAGCAGTTGTCAAATTACATTTTAAATATATAATTTAAAAACAAAACTAATTTTTATAATAATAATTTTGCACAAAATTACTGTTTTTACTGTATGTTTTATCAAATAAATGCAGCCTTGGTAAGAATTCTTTCAAATCCTTAAATTTAGAATGGTAATGTGTGTAGATATAATTAGTAGTAATTTAATTGGTTTATTATTTATTAAACATTGGTCTTAAGCTGTTGGTACTGTTTTATAAAAGCATTTTATAATGGGTATTTTTTTATGGTGTAATGCTTTAGTGAATCCATCGCCAAAGGCCTCTCCAAGATTAGCCCCATGAAGAGTAAAATATACTCATTTGTGGGAGAAAAAGTGGTGGAAACAATTACAGAATTGTTGTAGAACATTAAAGGGGCAGAAATGATAAAAATACAGTTTTGACATTGCCCTTGCGCATCTTATGACTGTGGCCACAACTTCTGCCCGAAAAAAATAAAAATAAAAATCCAAAATGATGTCAGTCTAAATGACATAATGCCCATTACCTAAAAGGATGGCTTCAATACATAGCATTTGATGTTATTATTAAAAATGGTTTTAATGTACCTTCAACCAAATCTAGACACTCAAGGGTATCTCGCCAGAGGTTCAGACGATCAAGAGACATTCATTAAAGACACATATGGAGAAAACAACTCAGTGAATAAAACCAAACACACTCTGGAAATAACCATCTCAGGAAATGTCCTTGCTCTACAAATAACTTCATTTGTACAGTTTATTAAAAACTTGACCACATCTTCATTTCATTTCACTGAACACTGCTCCAAAGCTGCTCAAACTTCCTCTAGTCTAGACAAACACCACACACTATATTCTTACTGCCAGTCTTTATCCGTTCCTTTGCTCTTACAATACAAGCGTTGATTTTACTAATGTTCAGCCACAATGATATGGACGGTGTGATCTGTGATGTGCAGAAATTACACTGAAAGAGCTATTGTAATATGGATCACTTTGCTCATGCAGTGAACAAACTGTTGTGAAGAAACTTAAAAGACCACAACATGAGCATGCCGTAAAACCCATGAAAGGACCCTCCAGTTAGACTGAATGATTTAACTTGTTAGTGGCTTGAGCTTAAAACATCAAAAGATACAGGAGATTAGTAATACGGTTAAACTCATGTTGAAGATTCAGCATCTTTATTTTGCGAGACTAAACAGAAAACGGTACCTTCTGGGTCCTCTGCCACTGCTGCAAAGTCTGGTTTCTCTTCGGGGACCAGTTCTGGTGTTTCAATGTCTACTTTGACCTTTTCAGTAACTCCACTGGGCACTGCTGCATGACCATTCAAGGTCTCTGTGTTCAAAGGATCGTCTAAAGATACAAACATAACAGCAAACATAACTCAGTCATCATGCAACCCAGACTACATGCCTGCTATTCAGTAAAAACACAATTTTGTTTGCATTAATATTCAAGTCATTCCTCAGATGTCCTTATAAAAAGCTCTGGTTTCCTCATGCAAGACTGAGAGCTCAACAGAAGGCCAAATACGACTAATAAAAGTATTACTGAAATTCTTTACTCCGAGCCTGAAGATTGGGAGGGATTCTGTTGTTCTCACAAAGTCAGTCATTTTCAAAATGTTGGATATGAAGTAAGTCCAGGAAGTGCTTAGCTTTTATTATATGGATAACATCAATCAAAGCCATTTAATGGAAAACATTCCTGGGTGGTAGAACAAATTATTTATCTCTATTGCTAAAGCACCCTATGCATATCAGATGTTTATGTAGCGGTAACTTTGTCTTCTACTGTAGGTGGTGGTATCACAGTGGTTAAAGGTTTAAGATTGCATCCGATAACCCACCAGCACCACTTTATACATGAAGTGCACAGAATATTCCTCCATAAAACCTCATTGAACCATGGGTTGCTGCAGGAAACCGTCCTTATAGTGTACTATAAACCAACAATAAATAATCGAATAATTTTTTCTAGAGTCTAGAGCATTGTTTTAATATTACAGAAAACGGGTTAATGGTCATCCATGCACGCCCAGTATCACATTCACTTTATTTAAAATCTCACCTTGGTCTGGAATAAGGACACCTTTTCTTATGAGTTCTTCTCGAGTTTGCCTGGTGGATATTTTCCTCTCCAGAACTATAAAGATGAAGGAGAGAGAACATATCAAGATATCATTATATTTAGGCCACTTTATGGTTCACAGAGTTCAGTGAAAGTGCAGGCTGCTGTCAGCTGTAATATGTGTAATACATTTTATGATCCATCCAACATAATGACCAACTGAATGTCATACTGGATGATGTAACTTTCATAAAATTGTGAGGGAGCATCATGAAAAGCCATGAGGGTATCACTGAAAGACTGCATTCTGAATATACATAGTTGGATGTGTTGTTCTAAGCATAAACTTTTGAGCAAACTGCTATTAATAAATGGGGATATACCTTTTGAGAGGTCCTGGAACTTATCACTGGTTCTCTTCTTTCTCCATTTCCAAGGTTTAAAGATCTTGCCCAGAGAAGAGAGCTTCCCTTTTCCTTTCAGCTGAGGAGACTGCGAGCTTCCCACCACCACATCACAGTTGGCCAGAGAAGATTTTTCCAGTCCCTCCACTAAAAGTGAATCAGAGCAAGAACACAATTTTGAATGAGCTGAATAAAAAAAAAACTGAGCTGACCCCTGAACAATGAAAAACTGCCAACTGGTTTTTATAACAGGAAATACTTGTGTGAATGAATGTTTCTGACCATAACAACAGACATTAGGGCACCCTTAAGCAACAAGAACTAGCTGTCGCTTTCCACAAACAGCATACAAAAACAGGCTTTAGAAGAGTCTTACCTTCAGAGAACATTGATTGCCAACCACAGGTCACTGATCAAAAGTTTTGAGGAAGATATTTATTTTATTTAAATTAATAATTTTATTCAACTGTAAAGACCTAATGTTACAAAATATTTATATTTCAAATAAATGCTGTTCTTTTGAACTTTCCATTCACCAAATAATTAAAAATGACATTTTAAAATATATTAAAATAGAAAACAGAAGTTTTAATTGTATTTAACAATATTTTACTGTATTTTTATCAAATAAATGCAGCTTTGGTCAGCATAAGAGACTGGTAGTGTAAGAGAACCGCAATGTACATGCATGTAGAAATACTGTATACAGTATATTCGGCAACCCTGCCACCAAAATTCTGAATGAATGGCTAACGGTGTTGAAATATATTTACAGTAAATGTAGCATGTTGGTTTGTAGTTACTGATAAACATATATTTTCCATAAACTGAAAAACACCATACAGGCCTACTTATTTTATCTTTTTTTTCTTACAATAACTAATAGAGTTTATATAATATGTTTAAAAAACTGGGATTTGTGTTTCTAAATCTTTAAAAGAGGAATGGAAGTCAAGAAAGTGTTTGTAGAAGGTGTCTGCTACAAGCATATGCAAACGAGTCATCCGAGACCCTTAATCACAGAACCGATTGATTATTTTAGGTTAGATGCTCACTTAAGGTTTAAGGTTTGTGATTCAGCCAAGAACTGAACTCTCTTCCACCCCACCCCTACATCATTTCTTCTTAGCTTGCAAAATGAACAGATTCTGACAGAGAGGTGCAGCTTTTCCACATGGCCTACGCAAAGAGATATTAAACCCGTTCATCAAACATAATCCAACAGAACAGCAGACCTTAGTAAAGTCACAGGCCCACCTCGTCAGATGAAGTGTAAAATGATCACGAGAGCATTTACACACGCCTAAACGACATCATAATTCAATGTGTTACTTGTCATTTCTTAGTCATTTTTTGCAAAATTTATGAGCAATTTATGAGTGAAGATTTCAGAATAAATCCACCACCAATTTTTTTTAGTGATGCTTGGAATGACATAAGGTTGAGTAACTTCTCATTTTTCGAAAACTATCCCTTCAAATGCTCAGGAGACAGTAACTTCCTGATTCTTGCATCTCAACTATGAGATTTTATCACTTGTTTCTGATTATATGGTCAAAACACAAGCCAACTAATTTACAAACAAAAAGAGAGACAAACTTAGCCGTCTTTCAATTTGCACAACTGTCCTTTCTCAAAATCATCGTAGAATGTTGCTTCAGCTGACGTTCTGGTTATGGTTCATTCTATTATTTATTAATGTTGTTTCATAGGAGCCTATAGTGGATAATCAAAAGATTATGTTGTTAAATGGACCGACAGTATATTTTACCCCTATGACATGCAGCAGAAATAGGCTCAAGCTCCAAAACTACGCTCTTAAAAATCAAGATCCTTTATTGGCATCTGTGGTTCCATGAAGAAGCTTTAGGTTTAGTTCACCCCAAAATGAAAATTCTGTCATTAATTATTCACCCTCATGTCGTTCCAAACCCATAAAACCTTAAGATTAAGACAAATTAAGATATTTTTGATGGAATCTGAGAGCTCTATGACCCTGCATAGACAGCAATGCAACTCTAATGTTCCCAGGTCGAGAAACGTAGTAAGGACATCGGTAAAACAGTCCATGTGACATCAGTGGATCCACTTCAATTTTGCGAAGCTACGAGAATACTTTTTGTGCACAAAGAACACAAAAATAACAACTTTATTCAACAACTCTTCTCCCCCCGAGTTACTATCTTTCGCCATTTTGGAGAGTATCACAATGCATATGCACGCTTTCCCCTAAGCGTAAACGATGCTGATTACGCAGATCACGTTCATCCGCACGCTTTCACACCCCAAACGTAAACAACACTGATTATGTTGATGGCGGAAGTCGTAATTCGGGGGAGAGAAATTGTTAAATAAATGACGTTATTTTTGTTTTCATTGCGCACAAAAAGTATTCTTGTAGCTTCGCAAAATTGAAGTTGAGCTACTGATGTCACATGGACTGTTTTACAGATGTCCTTACTACATTTCTGGACCTGGGAACATTACAGTTGCATTGCTGTCTATCGAGGGTCTGAGAGCTCTCAGATTCCATCAAAAATATCTTAATTTGTGTTCTGAAGATGAACGAAGGTTGCATGGGTTTAGAACGTCATGAGGGTGAGTAATTAATGACAGAATTTTTATTTTGGGGTGAACTAACCCTTTAACATCCACGGAATCTTTCCATTGCACAAAAGGTTCTTTATATTTGAAAAAGGTTCTACAGATGATTAAAATGTTTTTCACACTAAGAAAAAAAAAAAGGTTCCTCAAAGAAGTGTTCACTGAAAGGTTTGTTGGGGAGTGTTGCTATGAAAACCTTATTTTGAAACCTTTATTTTTAAGAGTGTAAGCTTCTGCCACACATCAATACACCACTTATGTGGCTGCCAAACACACATTGCTTCCACATGCATCACGAAACATCTCTAGGAGTCCAAAAACTGACCAACCAGCAAACAGGATATTTTTCCACATAGAAATGTGTGAACCCCAAACATGAAGTCTGTTTTTCACACTGCACTGAGGGAATTCATTACCAAACACATGTGACAGGAATGTGCTAGACGACATGTCTGTGGTCTTTTCACCACCATCATGAGGATGCCACAGCGCCTCTTTACTAATCAGTTCTCCCCAAGGAGCCACTCACCCTAGACTTCATTGGCCTGTCAACAGGCAGTTGGCCTCTGATTGGATTATTAATAGAATGTGTTACCCCCAGAACTCCCAGTGATGAGCACAGTCCCCGAGATCAAACCTCAGAGGATCAAGCACATTTAAAACAAAGAGGACACCGCTTTACAACTGAGCAAGAAGAATTAATTTGAAGGGCACAGATGAACAGGTGTGGATACTGCAGAATAAAAGTAGAGCTAAAGTTGAAATACTGTACATGATGCCAGTTTGATTTATGCACTTTATAGTTGCATGAATTGTTTAAAAAAATAAAGCATTAAGACAAACATGTTATAATAGTCTCAGGGTGTTTCACTCATTGTTAGTTTTAAAAGAACTAAACCCAGTTCACTTAAAGTGAACCAGAAAGGGAAGCTGCCGAAAGTGACATCAGTCCTTATGGTGTTCACAATATGGTGGACTAAAAAGAGAACCCAGTTTTTTCTTTGTCCTCTTCAGCACTGATGTGATTTCAGACTCTTTCTTGTTCACACAACAACTTAAGAACTCAGACCCCAGCTTCTTCACAGCAGTGGAATCTGGAGCTGGAGCAGCTGGAGTCTGACCTGGAAAATGTGAAAAATTAAGTGGACAGGGAAGGGGGTGAAGAAGAGATGTCAGTCTCAGTTGTAAAATGTTTCTTTGTTTTTAACTTTTTTTTTTTTTTAATTCACAACAAGCCATATTTCATTGCTAAGTTTTAGTGATTACTGTTTTTTCTAAAGAATTCTAGAATATTATACCATGGTCTGTCTGAATACTTGATTCTGATTGGCTGGCAGGTGTTAAAACGTTTTAATGCACAGGTCCAAGTCAGTTTAATCACCATTCTATATTAATGTGCTGCTATCATTGACAATCACACACGTTTACTTAGCTATCTAAATGGGGACTTCACATAGACTTCTACTGCTTTTATATACAGATAGTTATAGATTTTATAAACTAATTCCAACCCACAACTAACCCTCACAGAAAACTTTCTGCATTTTTACAATAAAAAAGCCCTTGGTCACTTTATTTTTATACCGGTTTTACAAATAAGGGCATTCCCAAAGGGACATTTTTGGAGATTGTTTTTGTCAGGTTTACTCACAAAATTGTCCCCAAAATATGGTTAACTACGTATACGCACACACACATACATCACTCGCACACAGAAATATTCAGGAGCACAGAAACTTGTTGTCAAGATGCCCCTCGAATTTTATTAATAAAATAGCTTTGATACTGAATCACTACATTATATTTCTCAGCAATGAGTGGGTAAAACTGATATATTCAAAAGTAACTAAACTCACAGCTCTATTGCTTGTACAGAGAGACGCAAGACGCAGGTCTTTTACACACATGCAACTTTTACCCAAGCCTCCAGGTATACATGTCAACGTGAAATGTAAAGTGGACCGGGACCTCAACCTCTGGAGGTGGTTTGAGCATGGTTTACTTTTGGGTCCTTTTAGGGGGTCTGAGATCACTTGGTTTGTTCACATATATGTGCTGAACCACTCCGAGAGCATTTGGAGGGCTCAAATAAACTACATGTGAAAACACCCTCTGATTTCAACTTAAATTGAGTTTCTGAGTTCAATTCATTCTGAGAATGAGTTTTGCAAAAAAAAAAGGAAGGAACTGAGAATTCATACAAACTCCCCTTGAACTCTCAGCCACTGCTAAAATGGCTGTCTGAATGAAACAAGCAAACATATAATATACACTGCATATCACCAAAAGTCTGAAAAATATACAGAACAATTTTTACTATAACATTCAGATCCACATTATGGCAAATTTGCTGCATATACTATATCACATTTGAGGTTGTACAGTTGACTGAATTGCTCACTTCTTCTTTATAAAGGGAGGCCACTGAAAATGCATGAAACATGACAAATAATCATGATGACCAGAAAACAAAAGGCATCAGTTATTCAAACCTCCAAGGCTTCCAAAGAAGGCATGTGAGACTTAAGGGTTAAAACGTTCACAGGAGTCATATTGCAGTGCAGCTCATATCAACATCCTTGACAGCATATTTCTTACAGAACAATCACACATTTGACTTGCCTTATGCTTCTAAATATAAAGACAAAGCAGCTGTAGAGATCTGTGATGGCTAAAAAGGCCACTCATGCTGATAATTAGTTCATTATCTCAATGTTTAAGCCTGTAATGCTGAAGTCAAACAAATGAGTGTTAAAGTCGTCAGTTACTACCGTTTTAAATGTACTCTTCAACTGAGTGATTGTAGCCTGTTTTTTGACATCCGGTATAGTGCATTAAGCCTACAGCAAATGCTAAACCTAGCTTTGTATTAATAATTGCTTGCAGTATAGGCTAATCCCACAGCCTCAGTTCCTCATAATACCAATGAAAAAACAATAGGCCAATTTCACTCAACACTTTGTTCCTCTATTTACAGAAAGGAGATGTTTGCAATAACCTTTCCTATAAAACAATAAAAAAATGGACCCAAGACAAAAATAGTGCTGATTATTTCTGGATCTAATTAATAGAGGTAGAGATCATTCATTTCTTTTCATTCATTTCTGTGGCCTTTCACATCCAGTCAATTGCTAAACATTCCAAATTAAATCAAAACAATTTAAAACATGATTCAGTCTTATTTAAAGCATAATAAGCAATAAGTAAATAAAGCAATAAGAAGTTCATGAGGACACACAAATAACATCTGATCAACCTTCCTTTGAGAGCTGGTAAACTGATAGCAACAGAAGCTTTTATATCCCAGCACTCTGGCAATAATGGAAATTATTGGGAAATTAAGGTAGTG
Organism: Sinocyclocheilus anshuiensis; assembly: GCF_001515605.1. Lineage (NCBI taxonomy): Eukaryota > Metazoa > Chordata > Actinopteri > Cypriniformes > Cyprinidae > Sinocyclocheilus > Sinocyclocheilus anshuiensis. The sequence goes on along the minus strand of NW_015552625.1, from coordinate 1,659,490 downwards.
GCTCGTGATGCAACATTTGATGCAGAAAGAAGCTTAAGATTACAATAACACTGCATTGTGAAGTACTTGCTTGGAATTGTAGTTATTGAAACTTGACTGTGGTGCATACTAAGACGTTTCTGTCACTGTTGCTGCTTTTTTAAAATAAATAGCTTAAACTCAACACTCTCAGTCTCAACAGTCTCCAGAGAAGTTGAACATGAACGTATCTTGTATTAAATGAAACCAAAACCAGTAAACCTGCAATTTAGACTTGGGTTTTGATAATGAATAACACAACTGCACTGTGGAATGCTTTGTTAAATTTACAGTTAAAAAATGGCAGTAGCTGGCATTCATCAGTTTTTTACTATGAAAAAGTGATGTTACAATTATTACAGGATGAAATAGCATGCCAGTTTATTAAAAATATACTTATATTTGATTGTTTGTGTAAAATGCATTAATACAGGATGTAGAACAATGGAAGGCCACGTGATGAAGAGCCAATAATAACAAATTAGCAAAGTGTCATTCACACAAACACAAAACAGTAAAATAATGCAAAACAAAATTAACAAAACACAAAAATTAGATGAAAAATTTTTTTTTAATAAAATCTGATCAAGTGTTCAAGTTCATGCACGCAATTCTGGGAATGCCCCTTTCTAATATAAAAGTCCACCATAAATGCTAAATTAATCTATACTTAAAATAACATTGTAATATGCTTTGCATGAATTTTAAGTAGCCTAAACGTGCATGTATTGTTTTAGTACAGTAACTTACAGTTAACTAAGTAACACGTTTAAACGGTATCGATTTACAACGTTTTTTTCCCCCGTTAAAATTACTCACATTTTTTTACACTATGCACTGACATGAATTAGGAAGTACATTTCTAACAGCGCATCGCCTTGACAGCACATATTACGACAAACAACATGTGAGCAAAAGAACAGAGTGAAACAATCATTTCCTGAATGCACGAGCCAGTACATTTATGTTTCTTCGTCCTTATCAAGTAAAGATGTTATTGTTAACTAATCCATCAACACAAACGCCTCAAATTCGCGAAAGATGCGCTTGACAAAGTCCCACTTGTTGATCGCTTGCACTGCACGCGACAACCCAAAATCCACGCGCTAGCTTCTAATATCATAATAGCAGTCTTTTAGTTCGTCGCATCACGTAGGTAGCAGTAGATTACGTGAAAGCAAACGTGCAAGTATCAGACTTGATAATGAACTTGATTTGCCGCGGAAACTGACTCAACTACTCACGTCTTCCCTCCCTGAGCATTGATTGAGATAGCGGTGCGGGTGAGTAAACAGCGGGTCAGTGAATGAAGAACGAGCCCTTCCGGACACTTACCGCTCGCTCTCTGAGACAAGCTGGAGACAGATGTCTGGCCCATGTCGATCTTCAATGGGCCGCTAAACAAAAATCATACGACGCCCCAAGAACTTGTGCAACAAAGCCCACTCGATCGACATAACAGGAGACTCATTTCACTCCTCCCAACTCCGAGAGCTGCTTCTCAAAATAACTTTTCCATACTTTGTGAAGTCGCAAGACGCGCAATCGAACTCTTGAGTCTCCGGATTGAAATGCCTGTCATTCCTTTTTTGCAGATTGTAAGCAGTCAGGGGCCATAAGGAGGAAGTTTCAAGCCCCTCCTTGCTTCAGCCCTGCTTAAAGAGGTCATATGATGCGATTTCAATTTTTCCTTTCTCTTTGGAGTGTTACAAGCTCTTGGTGCATAAAGAAGATCTGTAAAGTTGCAAAGACTAAAGTCTCAAATCCAAAGAGATATTCTTTATAAAAGTTAAGAGTCAACCACGTCTACCTAAAACGGCTGTTCTAACACGCCCCCACATGTCTATGTCACGATGTGGGAAGATTTGCATAACTCCGCCCAAATGTTCACGTGAAGAAAGGCGGCATAACTTTTATTCTCGCTGTAGTGTTGCTGCCGCCGCCGCCATGTCATGAAAGCGCTGTTTCGTTGTGAAAGCGAAACTACTTTGTTTGGTCTTCCAAAAGAGGACGATATCCGCTTCGTCATGCCTGGAGCTGATCCGTGCTGGTCGCTGAGGAAATACATCAACTTCGTGCTGTCAATCGCCGGATCAGCTTTCACCGTGGACGAAGCAGAGTCCAGCCCGGGGTCGTCACGTGTGGTTGCCGCAAGCCCGCCGGACGCTCCTTCGTCGAATCCGCCGGCCGCGCCATTCTCAAGCCCACCCGCCTTTGCTCACTCAAGCCGGCCTCCGCATACTCACAACGCTTTTTCGTTGTGAAAGCGAAACTACTTTGTTTGGCCTTAAGTTTTTTGGGCAGTGTAGAGTAGCACTTGTTGTTTGTCATTTCTCCGATCACAAATGCAGACATGGTTTTATGTTACGCTCCGGCCGGACAGGGCATCACAATATGGTAAGGGACGTAACATTTCCGTCACACGCTTGAGGTATTCGGCCAATCACAACACACTGGATAGCTGGCCAATCGGAGCATACCTCGCTTTTCAGACCGATGAGCTTTGTAAAAATCAACGCGTTTCAGAAAGGCGGGGCATAGAGGAGAAATAATCATGTGGAAAATAATGTGTTTTTTTAACCTTAAACAGCATAAACACATTTCATTACACCAAATACACAAAATAATGTTCTTTTTAGCAGCATCATATGACCCTTTTAAAGCATGGAAATGTATGTGGGTAATAATGTGTTGGCCAAAAGTGACATGATCATTAGAAAATACTAGATCAGGAGTGTCCGTGCTATTTTTGACCACTGCTTTACTGTATTAAAATGAAAATAAAACATGGTTTATTCTGTTGTAAATATCTGTTGCTAACTATCACAATATTTTTGATCAAGAAATGACAGTGAAAATGTTTCCCCGAGTTGTACATCATCTAACCAAAGAGAGTAGGCTATCAATAAAGCTGTATAAAATATTCATAATGTATAAAAACTAAAGATCATTCATTACTGATGATTTCAAGACATGATCATCTTGCATAACACTACTTTTACTCCAGTGAGTCAGTCAGTTTCTGTAAAGACACATACCTTAACACTGACCTTCAAGAGCGGGGCATGTTGTGCACACCATTAAATAGTATTTAATAATATGCTCTCAGGAAAATGTAAATGGTTAAAAAAAATTAAACTAATTATTTTATGAAACAGCGAAAAGTAACCAGTAAAATACAAAAATAGTATTGGCCATTGTATTTTAAATAATAAATACTACAAATTTATAACATTTAAAACCTGTGACAACTTGCCCCATCCTGACCTGAATGAAAATAGCCTATCCATGTCTGACTAAATGTGAGGTTGAGGTTTTATTGTTCACAATGAGACCATTTTCAAGGTTTGACCATTTTAGGAGTTTGAACCCAACATATAAAATCACTGCTAGCGAAAACACACATTTGTGTAATTAAAAATATTGGATTCAAAACCTTATGAGACACATCCCTTATGACAACTCATCTAACAACTAGCCCCAGTCTCACTTATATGACACTATACATAGTCTTTTGAATGTCAAAGTTCTATGAAAGTTAGCACTTTATTTATTTTGCATAAAAAGGGAAGTCAAAAGGGCACACTATGAACCTCTGGTTCCATTTCTCCTTTGCGTCCCATGAGAATGAGCATTTTTGCAATAACAAAGGTTTTATACCAACAAATACTAACATTGCTATAATCTTTTAGTTTGTTTGCAGCTAATGCTTTGCTTTCGTCAAAAGAGGCCAAAAGAAAGCAAAAGTGGTGGGTGGGATTCAAAGCAGGAAGCTTTACGAAAACAAGTCTACTCTGGAGATGTGAGCTATTGTTTTGCACACAGCAAAGCTGAATGTTCTCATCAAGTATGAGCTCTCCACCCCTTCCCCTCTTCCTGAAGGTCCTCCTTACCATCATAACACCACAGCCCTGAGTACAAGCAGCTGGAAATAGTGTGATTTGTTGGTGTAATCTTTGTTCATGCAATCTTTCTTATTTTATAGTAATGGTTTTGTTATTGAACGTGTGGAATTATTATTTTTTATTCAAGAGGGGTGACCAAGTAGTATAGTGGTTTAGTATAACGGTCTCAAACCCAAATAGGGGAAACCAAAAAATGCAGACCTACTAAGTGAACTAAGTGAAAGTTAACTGTTTCCTACAGCTAGACACACTGTATACAGCTAGTTCTAATCTAAAGCAGTGCTTCTCAACCAGGGGGTCGGGACCCATTATGGGAGCTAACTTTAGTC
>NW_015552625.1:1641242-1654978 GCF_001515605.1 Sinocyclocheilus anshuiensis | reverse complement strand
AACTTACTATGTACTAAGACTTACTATATACATTTTTATATAGCGAGTCTTACTATGTCACCCCTTTTTTTCTTTTGCTGGGGTTAGCAAAAGCCCTAAATGGCCTGTGTGTGGTCAGAGTGGCATGTCAGTCTGATATCATAGTCTGTCTGCATCTGTTCAGTTAACACTGACAGAGAACCTTGTGTACTCTGATAACCCACTTTCATACACATCACATATCACATCACAAATGATTGACACACAGCCAAAACAATACAGCTGTAAGGGCACATCCATTCAAGATCATCTTGATTTTCCATGTATTCTGCAGAGGTGAAATACACCTTAATATAGAGACACAATTTGTGATTGTGCCAAACAACCTGTTTATTTTTAGCTTAATAGCCTTGAAAATAATGTGATGAATATCTCCATGCTAAAGAATATATCTGGAAAACTATTCAAGGTGGCTACATTAGTATGCATACAAAAGAAGTGAATCACGGTATTCTATAATGAGTTCCTGACATGCATCGATTTATGGCCTCGGCACAGGTTTAAAAACAGAAGGGGCATATGGCGAGTCACCAAATCACAACACACCTCATATCCTGACACTATTCCCGGAGAACGCTGCCATCTATTGACCAAGTGCATGCAGTCTGAAAGCAAATGTCTCATTTGGGTAAAACACACACATTTCTACTTTACAGCTCAGGAGTGGTTTATGGCTTGTGAATGGTTTTGCATGTATTGTGATGCTATTTGATCCTTTAAACTGTGAATCACTGCCAGCGCCGCTCAGAATGTCAGGAACTTTCATCACAATACGTAAATCTGTTAAATCAAATGAAGTGAATTCACTTACTGGCACGATTGTTTGTCCACATGCCCTACCTGAACTCTTTTGAGAACATTTGAGAAGCTTCATCTGAATTCCAGTGTAGTCCGATATCCCAAGAGGCAGACGTCTGGACTTTGTGTAGAGAGAAAAATCTGTCCATTTGCTCTAGAGTGCAGCCTAAGTGCATATGGGGAGACAGTAATGGCATACAGCTAATAACGGCAAAGCGGATCTCTTTGCAACCCATCAAAACAAACACAACCCTCAAATGTTGATACAATGTCTATGTCTTTAATACACATAGACATACTGCTCATCAACCACCATCTCTGCCTCCTTATATTGTTAAAGGTAATGGGTGCTGATCAAAATGATCACTTCAAGTCCCCTAAATGGGTGCAAGGACCAAAACTTAAATGCAACATCAATGGAAACAACGTAGGAAAAGCTTTAATTAAAAGCATTAATTATTAACTGCCAATCTCAGCACAAAATAGCAGCTAATTATTGTTTAAGTGATGCCATTTAGTTCTTTCCTCTGCTCAGATTATTTATTTATTAACTCTAAACCCAGAGAAAAGTTATAGCGTGTCAAGATTCTTGCACCTCATCATGATATGCAAATATCTAAACCACAGAATCAACTCTGCAAATTTAAACAAGATCTAAAGATAATCGTCTCATGCATGTTTCTTTAATTATGATGCATGAGACTTAAGCAGTTTTGTTAACCAAACATCACCTAAATATACAATTTCAGATATGGCCTGCACAAACCACCAGATGATGTATTGCTGGAAATGTTTTTGTAGACAACTGGCTCCTGTTGGGCTGTTTACCCAATGATGGAGCACAACAAGGTATGGCAAACCTTGTCGATCAATACTTGACATCCTGCCTGTAAGTGATTTTCCCCAGCACGGATGGCTCTTATTTGGAAATCTGGGACATTTAATAATAGTACATCGCAGGGGGAGTGGAGAGCATTAAGTTTCACCAAGCAGGGAAACAGACGCTGATTATGCTCCCAACATTGGGAGGACTAACACTGTTCACCTGCTGAGGGGAGACTTGCACAATGATAAGAGGTATTACCAGGAGACTAAAACGTAAGGAAAAACTCATTAGGTGTAATGACGGGGTGCAGTCCTATATCCTTCAGTTAAACACATAATTACATCAGATTTATTTGACAGGATACAGGTACTGTATACAGCGGTAAGTGTACACTTTACAAAGATAAAGGGCATAAATAGCACATGCACATTAGTAAGCCGTAAGTTTTTCTTCCTTTTTGCACTTTGTAAAGTAGACGTATAGAAATATTGTAAATATCAATATATACTAGTTCATTTTCAAAGCTACTAACTACTGCTTCATGTTATTTTATACTCTGCCATTTAGAGTATGTGTCGCTGGCTGATACAGAAATCATCTTGGACTTTTACTAACAACTAGCAACAAGAATGTAGCAACATATAAAAAGTTTACTTTCTGTTTTAAATTTTTAAGTGGAATCAAATTGGCTGTACAAGTCATTTCAATTCAGGTCATTTTGAAAAGTTATTCTTGTATAACTTAAAAAATGAAGAAGAAATTGGTTTAAGTAATGGAAAAACATATGTTGCCATGACTTAATTGATCATATCATTTTTACAGTGTGTAAAAGTGTCAGGCATTACTGAGGGAATAGGAGTAGTATTCATGTGATCTCAATATGGCTGCCCCCACAAGCAGACCCACTCCATGTAAAATAAAACACCTTTTATTAGACTGTTGATATCTCTTGTGTGATAAAAACTCATTCATTTTTTTCATTCACTGTTTAACAGACATTTTCACAGCATTTCTGAATTGTTGGGTTGCATGTGGAGTACAAACAAGAAGATAAACATTTAACTTACTCTAAGGTGTTTTATTTAAAAATCCTTACACATATTACGAACCTCACCTCCAACAAATCAATAACAGGCAGTCACATGGCTCTTTTATGTCAACAACAGCTTATACCTAATTTCCTGTGCATTTCCACTGATACAGCAGATCCATTCAGTAACTCTGTGACTAGGGTTGCAAAAAGGTGGAACATTTCCAGTACATTTTGGACATATTCCAGAAATTTTGGAAACATTCCAGGGATTTTTGGAAAGTTTCCGGAAATTTTCCATCCCTTTGCAACCCTATCTGTGACTAACTTTTTCACAGCACGAATGACCCACATCTCAATTCCGGTCATGAAAGAATAACCCTGCTCGTATGTAAACCCCAAATCTGAAAGTTTTTGCAAACCACTCCCAAACAAATACGAATTTGCTTTGCAAAATATCCAGAGGGCGGTTCTCCTGTATAGCTTGTGTGAGCCACAATCACGCACATATACATGCACATAAGACTTCAGAATGTATTTCAGGTGGGAAAACATGATATTAAAGCAGCTGGATCTTCATTGGCAACAGACAAACTTCTGCTCTGTTTTAGTATACGTGACACCTGTGATGTTACAATCAAAGTAATACCGCAGTTCCTGTCAGATTTTCACTTTACTATACACAGAGTCACAGACAAATGATATCGGTGTCAGATTTCCTCTTTGCTGCCAAAAAATAAACGACAGAATGAGGGACTGAACCTACTAGCAGCATTTCCATGCTACGACACACAAAAAGCATTGCAAATCCAATCGAACATCTCATGACACGGACCAAAAATAGGACAGTAATACAGCACCACCGCTTAGCCTGTGTGTGTTTATTCAATGATTAACCATAACGCTAGCTGGATTCCCAGAATGTGAGCCGATAATGAAAACATCAATACAATGTGAGGCACGTAAAAGAGCGTGCAAGAGTGCATGTGTCAACAAACCATCAATATCACACCGTGACAATCTAACACTCTTCTTCAAACTAAAACACTCATAATATGCTATTTTAACCAAATAACCTAATCAGTATGAAGCCTAATAAAAATGAAAGAAACTTTCTGAACTCTTTTAAGCAGAGTACTATATCTATCTACATGCACACATACACACTTGTGTCAAAAAGTTGAAGACTTACAGGCATGTTCCATGACTGGAAGGATAATCAAAAAAAATCAACTGCTCCAGTGAGATGGTCCTCAGTTTCCCTTCTCACTCTTTCTCTCTGATTCCCTCTCTCTCTCTCTCTCTCTCTCTCTCTCTCTGACTCTCACTCAATCACTCTCTCTCCTCACTTCCTGTGGTGCTCTCGCAGCCTTCTCTGCAGTGGTGCGCGGCAGGAAGAGTGGCGAAGGCTTGAGGATGACAAACAGCCATTACCGCCATTAAAGTGAGCTGACTGAGCCAGTCTGAGCCCATCAAGTGGAACCTCCCAGTCCACTGGGGCTTTCAGCTATCGCCTTTGGCTACGGGGAATGGGGTTGAGGAGGAGGGGTGAGTTGATGTAGCGTGAGACAGCTCTGTATCTTTTATTAAATTACTCATGTCCCGCTGAAACAGATGACTCTAGACGTATCGCCAGCGTTAAGTTTTTTTTACACGCTGCGTGCTGAGGCACAAAAGTGAAGTGCTTGCCGGTGTGTGTGATGTGCTACATTCCGTCGGGGTCAAAGCCGGGCAGGGCCTCGCACAAGTGGGTTTGATGGCGCGTTACTCGTGGGTGAGAATCTGTAACAATTTCTTCCAAATCTATTTTCGTGTTGCAACCTGACGTCAAGAATTGGCAGCAGTTCAGAGAGGATGAATCACTGCTTGAGAGTAGGTTTTTAAAGCTCACCCCTGTAGGCTGACTGCTCACATGAACCTAAACATTTTCTTAGCATTGGTCAAAGCAACTGCAGAAGCACTATTCTCAGGACACATGAGTTCACTGGATGATATTGTATAATTCCAAATTTACACTGCAAAGGTGGCACAGAAATGCTTCTGATGTGTTTTTACACAGATAGTTTAATGCTCAGAGGTGGCATGAATGCATTTACACAGCAATTACAACTGTTTTAGCTACATTTAAATAAACAAATTTAGTTGACTAACTTTCAACAAAATTTATTTAAATGTAGCTAAAATAAATTGATTGAAACCACTTACCTTAAATTTTTTTTTAGTAAATTCAATTAATCATTTTTTTCGGTGTACTTTGATATAGCGTGTCAAAATATAACTTTGAGGTTTGAGGTGGGTCAGCACAGGCATAATCTAGTCTGGCTTTTATGGAGCATTATGCCTTTAATTTTTGTTTAAAGGGACAGGTTCACCCAAAAATGAAAATTACCCCATGATTTACTCACCCTCAAGCCATCCTAAGTGTATATGACATTCAGACGAATACAATCAGAGTTATATTAGAAAATGTCCTGGCTCTTCCAAGCTTTATAAAGGCAGAGGTTGTCGAGATTTTAAAGCCCAAAAAAGTGCATCTATCCATCATAAAAATTATTCCACTTGGCTCCAGGGGGTAAATAAAGGCCTTCTGAGGCGAAGAGATGCATTAGTGTAAGAAAAATATCCATATTTAAAACTTTATAAACCGTAATCTCTAGCTTTTGCTAACTGTCGTACTTGCGTTCACATTCCAGAATATGCTAGAATATGTTAGTCTCGTGTGAACCAAGTTTTGTTTACAGCTAAGTAAAACCAGTCTCGTCTTGGCTTATATCAAAATCCTCTGACATTTTTCTTTACAAATCCTCGTTTTGTACTTCTAATTCATGACCAGTGTCTTGTTTTGCTCTCTCCTCTGCACTTCCGCATTCGTCACTTCCTACTGTACATCCTACATCATACGCTGGAATGCCTCTCTCTAGTAAACGTGTGTATTAGTTAGCAGAAGCTAGAGAATACGGTTTATGAAGTTTTATATACGGATATTTTTCTTGCACAAACGCATCACATTGTTTCAGAAGGCCTTCATTAACCCCCTTGGAAGAAACAAAGCAGCATTAACTTGGCTGTGTAAAGACACCTTAAAGGGATAGTTCACCCAAAAATGAAAATTTGATGTTTATCTGCTTACCCCCAGGGCATCCAAGATGTAGGTGACTTTGTTTCTTCAGTAGAACACATATGATGATTTTTAACTTTAACCGTTGCAGTCTATCAGTCGTATAATGCATGGCAATGGTAACAAAATCTATGAGAGTAAAAAAAAACATACACAGACATAGTGGTGTATTAGAGGTAAAAAATTATATAAATACTGTTCGGTTTCTGGCACAAACCGATCGTTTCGTGTCTTAGGACATCAATGTGTCGTCACGAGCCGCAGGGTTTAATTTGGATTTGTCTGTGCATGTTTTTTTTACTCTCATAGATTTTGTTACCATTGCCATGCATTATACGACTGATAGACTGCAACGGTTAAAGTTAAAAATCATCATACGTGTTCTACTGAAGAAACAAAGTCACCTACATCTTGGATGCCCTGGGGGTAAGCAGATAAACATCAAATTTTCATTTTTGGGTGAACTATCCCTTTAAGTGAACATTAAGATGTTGTCAAATTTACACTGCAAAGGTTGCACAAAAGCATTCGGTGTTACATAGTTTCATACTGCTCAGAGATGGCATAAATGCATTTACAGGTGTATAGTTTGATTCTAGGGGCGTAGGTGGATCAGAGCAGCATATTGTAGTCTGTATTTTATACAGCATTGTCTTTCATTTTGAGCTGGCAAAGAGCAGCCTTAACTCGGCTGTGTACAACGCCTATAGAGGCATTCTACTGCTATCTTTCCACTTTTTTGCAGTTAAAAACATAGAAAGAATTCCAAATGGATTAGCTGTTTGAATGTTCTGGGCTGCATTGAAACCAACGGAGCTACAATCAACTTAGGCTTACGATGCTTTTGGGAAACGCAGCCCTGGATTCTATTCAAGTTTAAGATGATGCATGCAATTTTTTTTTAGATAAAGTTTTCTTTTATCCCAGTATAGCAAAGACAACTATATGTAAGACATTTGTGTCTAGATTCCCCCGAAAAGCTGTTGGAACACTGCTCTGTTTGTGAGCATTCTGACTAGTATATAATTGAGCTTTTTATAAATCCATTTGCTGACAGTAATTATTTCACCTTCTATTAAGATCTATTCAACAGCAACTGTGACATGCTGACATTTACCTAGAAAATCTGTCAGTACAGACTGCCTTTACAGTAATGCACTTTCAGCAGGCTTTGGGGTATTGTAAGCATCATGCAAAAGTTACCGCCAAAAGGGTTTACTGGTGCATAAAATTTTGCACAGTAAGGTTATTAAGTGATTTTATCTCACTAGTCTCATGTTAACACATACAATGTTTAGGTCTAGTAATGTAGCACAGGAATTTTGTTGTTGATTGGATTTTGAGATGAATGTGAGCTTGTAGTGGATTGTGGAGGGGCAGGGTTGAAGTAGATTAAATGATTGGAGAAGTCCTGCATACGTCACCAGAGAGAAGTATGTCATTTTCACCATACATAACATATAGATAATTCACAATACAATCTATAACATCAATACTCATTTTATACCAGTTTTTAAACAAAAATGAGTATTGTAATGGTTGTCATATTTCTCTTACATTTACAATCAGTCAAGCCTACTTGAACCATAAAAAAGAAAACAAAGATCTACTTTTTAATAACAAACACAAACATTTGAATCACAGGAACCTTATCCTAAAACTGAACGTTTGGTCCATAGTTTAGACGTCTTAAGTAGCAGTTAATTCTAGTAATCTCAACTAAGCATAACGCACATCAATGGGGATATTTGTTTAAAAAAAAGTGGTGTCAAAGTCCAATCAGCACTTCCGAGAGCAATTAATTAATGCTCCCTGTGTTGTTGAAACAGCACTATTGCTGTTACAAGATCATAGCAACACACAGAGATAGTCTTGTGTGCTTTTGGGATGTTGTGAAACTAGACTGTGATATTTTAACCCAGTCAGGTTACCTTTTGCTATTTAAGTTAACCAGTGCTGAGAGAAAAGCACATGGTATGATGGAAACATCAAAGTCTTTCAAGTAACAGCGCTGTCACTGATTTACACTGTATAAAAGCAACAAATAACGAACGTCAGGCACATTAACACGCAAACCAATACCTTGCATAATTGCTTTTTTAACCGTAACCATTATACCGTGACTAACCATACCGAGATATTGTCCTGCTGGTTGACTCATGGATAATGTGGTATGTCTCAAAACGCTCATAAATCGGTAAATAAACACCCTTTTGATAAAATGTTGAATAAATGCAGATGCCATCTTCTCAGCTCTAAAAATACAATGGAGCATAGCAATTACAGATAAAAGGCATGATGGCCCATCTTCACATGTGCTCTTTGTGTGTCTGCCAAGAACGCCCACACTGTCTGACGCATAGAGCTGCTTCACGCTCCTACCAAAGAGCAAGCTGAACATGAAGAAGAAGAAAAGGAGGATGGGAGAACGAGAGAAGGAGACAATCAGACCAGTGTACATAAAGGGCTCTTGTCAGGAACCACTGATACGCTTGGAATAGCTGCCTGGCAAGAGCATTCACGCTCCTATGAGAAAGAACTACATATACCTAAACAGTGATCTACTCTACAAAGCCTTGTATGCACATCATTGTCTAAATTCGGGTTAAGCCTTTATTTAAAGATGTTTACTTGCTCTATAGCTATTAGAATATGATATATTGTATACATGATAATCAGCATATTCCAAATAATCTAAAACAAGCACATTCTTCTCATAATTTCTTGTTAAAAATGCCGGCATTGGCAATTTATTAAGTCGTCTTTAGCTATTTATTCTTTTAAATAGCATAATGAATATGCTATTTATTTACATATATGTTAATATTATTTAGAATTTTCTTTTTAAATATATATATTTAAAAAAAATACTATTTAAAAGAGCAAAGAACATGCACTACTATTTTTGGAAGAAGTCTCTTATGCTCACCAAGGCTGTATTTATTTGATCAAAATACAATAAATATTTATCCAAAATATTAAAATGTATTTTATTAAAATGTAATTTATTCTGTGATAACAAAGCTATTACTCCAGTCTTCAGTGTCACATAATCCCTTCAGAAATCATTGTAATTGGTGATTTGCTGCTCAAGAAACATTTGTTATTGTTATCACTGTTGAAAACAGTTGTGCTGCTGCTATTTTTGTGGAAACAGTGATTTTTCAGGATTATTTGATAAATAGGAAGTTCAAAAGAACAGCATTTTTGAAATTTATTTTTTTTGTAACATTCTAAATGTATTTGCGGTCACTTTGGTTCGTTTTAAAGCATCCTTGCTGAATAAAAGTATTCACTTCTTTAAAAAAAATCTTGCTGGCCCCTTGCTGATTTAAATGGCATCATAAGTCATTCAAAGCATTGATTTACACTCATTTGCATCTACTTCAATCAAAAACAAAGTTCTCTCTATGTTCTTTAGCTTCTGTTTGAATCTGCTTACCTTTAGTAGGTGGGTTGTACCTAACTAAACCATTTACAAGTTATATGTTATACAGTGGGTACGGAAAGTATTCAGACCCCCTTAAATTTTTCACTCTTTGTTATATTGCAGCCATTTGCTAAAATCATTTAAGTTAATTTTTTTTCCTCATTAATGTACACACAGCACCCCATATTGACAGAAAAACACAGAATTGTTGACATTTTTGCAGATTTATTAAAAAAGAAAAACTGAAATATCACATGGTCCTAAGTATTCAGACCCTTTGCTGTGACACTCATATATTTAACTCGGGTGCTGTCCATTTCTTCTGATCATCCTTGAGATGGTTCTACACCTTCATTTGAGTCCAGCTGTGTTTGATTATACTGATTGGACTTGATTAGGAAAGCCACACACCTGTCTATATTGGCTGCAATATAACAAAGAGTGAAAAATTTAAGGGGGTCTGAATACTTTCCGTACCCACTGTATATGTAATTTTTCCATTTCTTTATTTCTACACTCCTATAAGAAGAACTCAAATAAAAGTTGATCAAATAAAAAATCGGTTTAAAAACGGTTTGTTTCCATAAAAGCAACTGTCATAAAAGTTTCTATATCATCTATATCACAGGCAGAATGAACTCAATATGCCAAGTCTCTACTGACACTCTATCTACCATGAAACTCTATTCATAGACTGTTTAAAATTCATCCAGAGGTGAGAGGAACAAGCTTTTAAGAGGGTAAAGAACAGAAAAGGTTCTGTCTCCAGCGCATTGTTAGAAAAGGGCAGCCTCTCTCGACATCTCCGCTCCGCCGGCCTCCATCTCTGTGTCATTACGTGACTAATTGTGTGCAGAGAGGGATGACACATATCCTTACACCAGCATCAAAGGAGGCAAAACCTACAAATTAATCCAAACAGAGAGCGAGGAGGCTTTCTCTCAGTGCCTTTCTACCGTGTCGCACAGTGTGAAGGATAAAGTGCGGGTCTGAATGCAAACTACCATTGGATGTATATTTAAATGTGTCCATTTCTCGAAACACAATGACGGGATCTTTGCAAAGGCTGCATATAGATCATGAAGTGATGCTGGCAGAGAGGAAATAGATGTACACTAAGTAGCATTAAGTGGTTGCAGGAACACAAACAAGACATCATGAATTATTGATGTGAGGCTTTGTGAAAAACAGTCATGGGGTTAGACTTAAAACATTGCAGCACAGAATCATTCTTAGACATCAGACAGGATTCAGAGCAATACTGACAAGAACTGATGCATTGCATTGGAAAAATCTGAAAGAAAACACCCCCTGGTGGACATGCAGCGAAGCTGCAGTGCAAAAATGCACTGAAATCTACAGTAGCATTATTCAGTCACGCAGCACAAAAAAGCAAGTCAACTGCTGACAATCTGGTATATTTAAAAACATTTTCTAGGTTCAAAATAAGTGTTTTATCGACAGCATGTCACAAGCATAAGGATGATGATGATGATGATAATACTTTCGTTGATTACAACATTCAAATTTTTTAAAATAAAAAAATGCAGTATTACAGTATTATTCTGCAAAATATTACATGGTTACAGTATTGCAATGGAAGTAAACAAAAGAAATCTAATGCTTATGTTTTTCGAGAAGCACTTACATTAAATATTCAGTAATGCTGCTTATAATTAAGGTTTAATCAATAATTTTTCTCAATTGTTCATTACCGTTGGGAACACTTCTCTAGCATGAAACTCTTGTTATGTGTTAGTGAAGTGGATGGAGTTTGCTAATGTAAACAGTGATTTACAGAAGGACTCACCTATTTTTGGTACCACTGCATATTTTTTGAGAATGTTACTAATCATTATAACTAGTCACACTAGTTCCAAGTCATCATGAGTCCAGGGTTATTATAGTCAACTAAAACTAGATCTGAAACCAAAACAAAAAAATAATAATAATAATTAACTGATTTTTTTTTTATTTCAGCTAGTTGCCAAGGCAACATTTCAAATTTTAATATAGTTTAATTAAAGTTTAACTAGATTTACTAAAATAAATAAAACTGAAAATACTAATAACAAAAACGATATAAATATGTATTTTTAAAAAAACGACTAGAAATGACAAAAACACAGCAAAATTACTAAAACTTTAACTAAAATAAAAAAATGAAAACGGATATGGAAAACATAAAAAGTAAAAAGTAATTAAAAATAACAATAAAAACTGAATTTAATAAAAATGCAAAATAGCATTTCAATTACTGTAAAATAACAATGCATCAGTCTTCTTCCTGACATTTTAAAACAATGAATTTGAAATCTTAATGATCAAAATGTACTTTTCCTTTTTTAAAACTGAAGGATGAGTCACAATAATTTTCTGTACTTGAAATCATGCCACAATGCTGTCAAGTTTAAATTGTATTGAACCGTGAACATGAAGGCCAATGTCTGAAACAAAACTATGAAACCTTTAACTGTTCACAGACACATGATGCACTTTAACTGAATTCATACAACATTAACTGTATTTCTGTGAATATGCAGCTCACTACACTCGCTACAAAAATAATAAACGACTAAATTTAAATCTAGACCATCGACAAAACACAAAAGCTTGAGCGTGGTTAACTGAAAGGTGAGCTGTCAGGAAGTGGTTTTAAACTGTCATTTCCAAAGATATCTCACTCAGCTCAACACTACCAAAGATGTGCATCAAGCAATACAAGACATGATGTTTTATATCATTAACAAGACAATTGGCTGCAAGATGAGGATTGTGCATACGGGCCATTTGCAAGACATGCATATAACCATCCATCTATTTGCCCTGGACATCTGACCTATAAAATGGTCGTATGAAACAGAACTACTGAGCTCAACAATATTATAAGCTTTTCCACTGTCAGTACATCTAAAAACTTTCCATGAGATCACCTCTCATTTTAATATATATCTACAGAGATTGTGGTTAAAAAAAAAAAATGTGTCAGACAACTAGGCAGCTGAGTTTAGCATGGTTTAAAGGTTACAGAACAATGTGGGTGATGACATTTAAACCAGACTTTCTCTGAAAGTGTTTACTAATTACAGTTGGTTAAGAAATTATTTCTCTCCTGCATGGTAGGGCAAGAAACCACAGAGCAAAACCTTTAACACAAGCATGTACAAAACTGTATAAGAATTACAATGTTTAGCAGCCATAAAATATGGATGAACGGACTTCAGTCATGTCGTGGATCAAGCAAAACAAACAAAAGAAACAAATGATATTAAGATTGCAATTCATGCTATTTATTGGTTTATTTATTATGCCCCTGTTATTTGATTAAACTAGCTAATCTTAACCATGAATTCAAGAGACATCATAAAGTTAGCCTATTTCTAGCAGTTATACAAAAAGTGTGTTTATTTATTTATTTATTTATTTTTTTAAGAGCACTAATGGCAGCACATGCCAACAAAGTGTTTTATCATTTTATCTTTTACAAGCGGAAAACCAACAGCCCGCATGCATTTGTCAGTATCCTGTTTGGGTTTAAGTGCAAGGTCTTGAATTGAAACCAATGCTTGGACAATATGTTGCATTTAGGCCCACCAGACGTAATTTTCACATCTTACATTACACATAAATATCAACATATTGTCATCAGATTCAGTCAATGGAACAATATTTGTCATTTGGGGTCACACCTAATGCACATCATGAACCTTTTAGACATTCGAAAAATAAAGAAACAAATAAACAATGTCAATTAATAGAACTATGTAAATAAGAAGAACACTAATGTAAACGCAGCATTTATCATGTCTTAAAATATACTTTCTGAAAACAGGTCAGTCATTGGAGTTAACATTACGGAGAAGGGCATCACTGCACTGAACTTGATTAAAAAAATTAATGCAAAATAAATAAATAAACATCATCCTACCTGAGCAGGCTGAACGGAGTCTGGTCAATATTCTAGATTTAAAAGCCGAAGTGTCACTTAAAGATCGAACTCGAAATACAGGAAACACCTGGGGAAATGTCTTCATGTATGAAAAACTGTCTTCCTCCGCCATTCCGCTTGTATTTTTATTTCTAGAAAAAAAATGTAGATTCGTTTCAGTGTCCTGTAATCTTGTTGTCAACGTAACGCTGATCAAATCTGATGCTAAATTCTGTCTGCAGAGCTTTACCCGTCAGTTTCTCGGTTGTAATGAGGAACTCTGTTCACCTGTTTAGGAGAACTCAACTTTCAAAAACACGAAGTCGACTGGCTACTTCTCCCCGAGTCTCATCAGAAGTTGTGCATGTCTTTCTTCTGCAAATAATCCTCTGCATTACATCAACAAATGAGACAGCAACGGAAACACCTCCATCAAAATGATAATCATCTACAAAGACTTTTACCCGGAGGAAGACTGAGGTCACGCTCTTTACAGCTGCAGGCACTACCAAATCATCCCTGTGGGGGGCGATACCATACGGACGTGTAATACGGAGATTTTTTATA
>NW_015552625.1:1640122-1640956 GCF_001515605.1 Sinocyclocheilus anshuiensis | reverse complement strand
ATATATATATTCTTAATTTCTAATATTCTTAATATTAAATACTTTGCCACAATCATAATATTAAAAATATATTTTAACATATACTACTAGGGTAAGATGGCCCCGTTCTATACTTGGGGCAATAATGTTTGGTTTGGGATTTTACTGAAGTAACAATTAGAAAACAGTATTGCAGATGTAACTTACCTGTATGAT
This sequence comes from Sinocyclocheilus anshuiensis, assembly GCF_001515605.1. Lineage (NCBI taxonomy): Eukaryota > Metazoa > Chordata > Actinopteri > Cypriniformes > Cyprinidae > Sinocyclocheilus > Sinocyclocheilus anshuiensis. The sequence continues at coordinate 1,640,761 of NW_015552625.1, read as the reverse complement.
TTCCTAAAAATACCAAAAAACTGAATAGGCCTTCTTAAGCCTTTTGAAATAGGATACTTTTCATTTAGGGTGGAAACTGAAGAAGGTCTTTAGGCAATTTCGTAAGGGGTTAAATGACTCACTCAGTTTCCTGTTTTTCACCTTATGAAAGTCATGTCCATATCTTAGTGCTCTCTCCCCACAGACCAGTCTGACATCATGTCTAAGGTAAATATGGTAGTGTGTGGTTTCCTCTTACGAAGTTGTTTATCAACACACAGAAGCCAGTTTGAAGCTGAACATTGGGGAAATCTGAGTGTCTCAATACTGTGTTAATGTGTAACTAAGTGGACTGGTCATCATGCAATATGTTATTTAAATGCTGGGTAGACCCTCAGTCCACCATAAAATCACCAGCTCTAGAATCAGCAAAGCATCTGAAGGTAAACAGGAGATCTGCCTTTTTATCTTTTTTCACACCTTTATGACTGATTATCTATGCCTGTGATTAAAGAGTTATCATTAAATGATCCTGATAAAATGTTTGGCTTAGTTGAATTAGACTACGCTTAGCAGTGATAACTGATCCAGACATACTGCATCTCACTTTTGCTCTGGGACTTTGGACTGTAATTTTTGGCACTATTACATAAACAACTA
>NW_015552625.1:1621164-1639861 GCF_001515605.1 Sinocyclocheilus anshuiensis | reverse complement strand
GTATTTTTATTGTATTTTTTAAAGTCACAGAATCCTTTAAAAATCATTGGAATCTGTTAATTTGGTGCTCGAAATATTTTTTTTTATTATCATCAATGTTAAAAACACTTGTCCTGTTTAATATTTTTGTGGAGACTATAATACATTTTGAATTTGAATCTGGTAATAAGTGTAACAACCAAAATGGGCAAAAGAAGTCTCAGTGATTTTGCTAATTTTATGAACATTTTCTGATATTTTTTATAGTGAAAACAATTGCTGAAATTCCCCAAATAGACAAAACTGACACTACATGCAATTTTTTTCCCCATGTGTTTTCATAAGGAAAATAAATAAAATAAAATAAAATACAATAATTGCCCATAATGTTGTTACACACAACAGAAAAAATAATGTAGGAAAGCTCTTGTCCTGCTTAATATTTTTGGAGATCTTACATTTTTCTAAGGATTTTTTTTTTATGAAAATTAAGTTTAAAACAACAGCATTTATTTGACAGAAACCTTTTGTAAAATTTTAAATGTCTTTAGTGTCACAAAAGCATTAATTTATTTTTAAAAATCTTGTATTTTTTATATTATACTCTGCATCATATTATCTAAGAGCGTTTTGAACTACGAAGAATCTGAACTGGAATGTACTCATTTGACTCTTTGCTCCTTTATCTGAGTCATGTGCTCTCTGCTCTTTGGTTCAGGGTTATTGCCCTCAAATGCAGCTCAGTACAGAGACCTCAGCTGCTGTTAAGCAGAAACGGGTCAATTTATTCTGTGAAAAACGGGGGTGGAAGAGCAGAGATCAATCATAGCAAAGGCCCCGTTGGTTCTGAAATGCAAAAAAAAATGTTGATATGTCCATATTAATTCCATGTAATATGTGGTAAGCTTTGCTAGTATTCTCATGTAATAGCAAGTCCATGTCATACTCAAATCAGTTTAATATCCAATAGGCACACCAGAAGGATTTCCCATAAAGATGAACAAGATGTTCCTCGCTCTCTTAATGGTTTCCTGCTTTGCAATGGGAACAGCCAATCGAGTGTATGTCCACCCCTTCAACCTCTTTAGCTCTGAAAACATCAGCTGTGAGGTTATCCAGAATGAGGAACACAAGCCCGTCGAGACTGTCCATCCACTGACTCCTCTTCAGGACAGCACTGAACCAGACCCACGATCCAGCAGCACCACAGAGAACCTGAAAAACCTCACCCAACGAACTGCTGTGTTAGCAGAACTGCAGAATTCACTCGGGCTACGCATGTACCAGGCACTTAGTCGCACACAGAAGCATGCCAACACGCTGCTGTCACCTCTAAATGCCTTTGGGGCTTTGGTGACCCTCTACCTGGGAGCATCCAAAAAGACTGCTATTTCCTACCAACAGCTGTTAGGACTCAACCTGGAGTCTGAAAAGGCCGACTGTGCATACTTCATTGATGGACACACAGTGTTGCGTACGCTCCAGGCCATCAGCGCGCAGGTAGACCAATCACGAAATGAGCTCAGGACCCTCGTGTGGACGTTCATTACCAGCGACGCTGACCTTTCCAAAGACTTTTTACGTGGAACACAAGATTTCTCAGATGACTCTTTTGTCCGAGCAGTGGACTTCTCAAAGGCAAAGGAAGCTGAGGTGCAGGTGAACAACTTCATTCAGAAAACATCAGACAGCAAGGTTAAGGACCTGTTTAAGGGTGTTACTCCAAAAACAGACCTGCTGTTTGCTAGTTCAGTGCATTTTAAAGGTGAGTGATTTAAAAATGTAATCCTTAGCCTCATTTAATTAAATCTTAAGTATATTCTAAATATATAAACTTCATGAAGAATCTTGAAAGACTTCAGCCGGGCTCACACTACAGGATTTTTAGCCCGATTTTGCCCCGATTTCCCCCTCCCGAGAATCGGAGCAAAAATCTTGTCAAACGGTGTTTGGCGTGGATTATCTGGTAATATGAGATGTTCACCAATCGAATCTTGCATCTCCCGATGTGCTCGCACACAAATCGGGGCCGCCCCGATCATATCAAACATGCAAGGGAAGATAATCTGCAAAGATTCTCCTTGTGTGTGTGCTGCAACCAGATTTCATAATAGGTTAGAATTTTAAAACTCCTGTAGTGTGAGCCAGGCTATAATGGCATTACAAAGTATAATAGGCCTAAAAGTAATTAGTAATTTTTTTATTTCTGTTTTTCTTTATTATTATTTTATTTTTTTGCAAATATAGTGCTTCAGTGGCTAAAATATCCCATCGAGTATTTAGAGGGAGAAAAACATAGTAGCCTATTTTATTGTTATGTAGAAAATGTAGGAAATAGACTCATGGAGGCACTTAAAAAAAAAAAACACATAATAATAAAATAAAATTATTGCCCATTTTTGTTGTTACACACAACAGAAAACAATGTAGGAAATTGACTCGTTGAGGCACTTCAAAAATGAAATGAAATAATAAAATAAAATGAAATAAATAAACCTTTTAAAATCTGTAACTTTTTCCAGGTAACTGGAAAACTGCTTTCCAACCTGAAGCAACCAGTGATCAGAAGTTCTGGACTCATGAGAACTCAAGTGTCGAAGTCCCCTTCAGGATGCATACTGGAAACTACATGTACTTCAATGATGTTGGCAGGAAATGTTCTATAGTCAAGCTTGGTCTCAGTAAGAGGACCTATATGCTGCTAGTACTGCCTCATGAGGGAGCTAGCCTGCAGGACACTGAGAAGCAGCTCTTAACAGTCATACCTACATGGCATCGAAATCTTAAAGAAATGTGAGTACATGTTTGTCCTGAGAAAGTGCACACTGAAAATGGTAAATAAAATGACCTCAAAGACCAATCACAGATTTACTTGTTTGTGTTGGCAGAAATCTGGAACTATCTTTGCCCAAATTCTCCTTGACTGCTGTGACAGACCTGAGATCAGTTCTATCAGAAATGGCAGTGGAAAAATACCTCATGGGCTCCGATGCCAACTTCAGAAGACTGAGCAGCAAGGAGAACTTCACCATTGATAAGGTAAAATTCTGTTTAGAGCAAGCTAAAATCAATTAGGAACAGTAAAATCTGACTCTAACCAGTTCTGTAACAATTATAAATAACTACCTTTATAACCAACATGGTCCACACAGTTATTTTCATTACTGTAAACCAAATGACAACAGTAACCTCCATATATCTATCTCACAGGTCCTCAACAAGGTTGTGTTTGAGATGACAGAAGGAGGATCTGAGGTTCAGAACAGAACTGAAGATGAAACGGTTCCCCATAAAATCACAGTCAACCGGCCGTTCTTCTTTGCTATTGTAGAGGGCAACTCTAATGCCATACTCATGCTCGGCAAAATCGTCAATCCAACAACCTAAAAATCTCTGTTTTGGTGGTGACTTTACATTATATTACAATATAAACAGTGTTTTCATGTTTCCATTCAACTAATAACCATATGTTAAAACAATGGATAACATCAAGTCAACCTGTTATATCTTTGCTCAGGCAATCTTTTTAGGGATTTTCAAGACTTGGATGTTTTATATTTTAGTATCTGCTAATTACAAATGTTTAATATAGAATTTGTTTATATGCATAACATGGTTACTTGAATTAACTGCAATTATTTTAATGATGTATTCATAATAAGAAATATGTATAAACCCCATTTATGTACTGTTAAAACAAATACAATTTGAATATTTATGAATAAATATGACTCGGAGGGATGCTCATTTTTAACTAAAATGGCAAAAGGATTCTACAAAAATGTAAGAAACCAAAAATCCTGTAAATAAAAGCAACCATACAGTATGAAATATCATAATCATTAAACAACCCACATTTACTTTATCCAGTACATGGTGCATCTTTAAGGCAAATGAACAATAAACAATTACTGAGGAATCTGCTATGAAGAGACCCCTAAAATCGAAAACACACTCTATCCTCATTTTTTTATTGTTAAATCTTAGTAGTCCCATTCTTACCCAGTGAAACACAAACTCCAACACCCATTTTGATATATTAAAAAAGAAGAGGTAATTTGAGCATTAAACCTCTTTAGCGTTTGCACTGTTGATGCTATTTGGCAGGGTTCACCTGAGGGTTAATGTCCGAGAAAAACAATTTCTGCCAGATACAACTCCAGTCAAACACCTGTGTTGAGTGCATTTTTTTTTTGTTGATGTAACCACATATGACAGGACACGAGAGCTTATAGCACTTTATATGTTGAGTGCTTATTGGTTCATACAAAAAACTAATTTCTCATATTAATTTCTCCAATAAATTTGAACCATAAATTTCTTCTTTTTTTTTGGCCATATAATCCCATATAGTTCAACAATAAATAACTTATCAGAGAGTAAATCCCATTCTTTTAGTGTGCTGCTCCTCCAGACAGGTCAGGATAGCTGCTATTAGAAGAGTTGAGGGATGGCAGAACTTCATAAAACCACTCCTGGAGCAGATACTGAGCCATGTGGCAACATTCCCATCAGTAACCATTTTGGACCCTACTTTTGATCTGGCCCCTCCAGGGCCATTCTGGTTTAGGACCCCGTCTGCTCCCCTGAAGCGAGATCTCTTGCCTCCTGTACCAGTTCCAGCAGAGAAGAGAACATTGTGATGTCGCTTGGCTGAAGACCCATCTTCTGAATCTTGGGTAAAAAAAAAAAAGGATAAGTATAATGAAGCAAACCTTATATGCACAAATAGGAGAGAAAAGCTAATTGTTCATCAAGAACCATGTTCATACCTGTTCTCCAAGATACTCCACATCCAGCGCCAGCTGCAGGCGGATCTTACAGTCGTCTGATGGCCCTGCATTGACGCCTACGGTGCTGGTGGTGGTTGTTTTCCTAGCCTGCTTCAACCTTTTTAGACTTTCCTCCATCTTCCTCACTGAGCTCAGCACATCCGATATAGTCTCAAAATATCTATTAAACACAAAGGTCATTTTTAAACAAAAAGTTCTTCAATCTAGAATTAATAAACTAGTTTACCTAGACATTTCGGAATCATAAAAGTTCGCCTCTGCTGTACCTATGGGTGCAGTCTGTGAGTGTGACCCGGAGCCACTCCTGGATGATGGAGTCTTTCACCACATTTTTGGAGTCGGTGACCAGCTGATGGAGCGGCTGAAGTGCGTTGTCCATATAGGCTGAGGCTCTGGTGGGCACTTCCTATTAATGAGAGAACAACTAAAGTTCAGATCAGAGCACTGAGCAGCTTGTTTTCATGTAGAGGAAAATGTAAACTTGCAAAGCTTGCAAACTGGCACTTTCAGGTTTTTAAAGTATGTAACAGAAGTAGACTTCACATTATGACGCATCCAAGTGAAACAGATTATCAAAAAAGAAAAAACAAAAAAAAGTAGGACAGGGACTTGGTTCTATCCAGATGTTGATCGGTTATCCCTTCCTACTGTTTATACATTCTGTTTAAAATGGATAAAAAATGGAGACATCAAATAGTTTAACTAAGTAAAACTGGTATGGGAAAAATTCAACCAAATAATTTAGAAACATTTCAAAACAAATCAATCCAAATGTGTTTTTATTTTCTTCCCAGCCTGTCTCAGATTCTTTCTGCATGATATTACATGGGCATATAACTCGACCTTGTTAGTCCTTCGATAAAGTCGTGGGACTTCCGAAGCGTTTTTCAGGAAACGAACGCTCCTTTCTGTTAGATGCTGAGTCATTCTGCTGTTCAGTGTGGGGATGCAGCTGGACAGGGCAGCGCTGGAATCCTGCAAGGCTTCTGGAGCACCAAACAGGAATGAAACTTATTACTTGGGACCATTAGAAATGGCATCCGAATCTTAACAACATCAGAAATGGCTTCAAACTCCAGAACAAACCTGAAACAACAGCAACGTTTTTGAACCCAATACTCTCCAATTTGGCCTTGATCATCTCAGAGATATCTGGAATCTGGGAACAGAGTGAAAGCATTTCTCACTCGATCCAAATGAGATCAAAATTAGACTGTGTGAAATAAAAATCAGAATTACCTGTCCTTGTAACTTATCAACATCAGCTGCAATGAAGACGAGCTTCTTGGTAGACAAAACAGTGGGGCCGCCAGTTTCGCTGTCTGCATCCTGTGATGTGCGGCTGGATGTGGAGGAGGCGGAGCTTGGGAGCGGTCTTACCGAATCTTTGCTAGTCTCTGGAGGAGGTGATTTTGTTAGGACCTGTGAGATGAAAAAGAAAGACATGAATAACAATCCTATTATAATTCATATAATTTCCACCAGGAATGCTTTACCTCTGTAAGAAAGGTGGCGTATCTGGAAATCAGTTGCAGCGTTAGTTTCCAAAATCGATGAGCAAGTGGTGGCAGGTACACCTGGTCAGCCCAGCACCTGCACACACAGCTCCACAACACCTCCGTCACCTGCAGGTGGTAGCTGCTGCCCGCTGAGTTCACAAATTCAAAAAGCAGACCGGATGTCAGTGGTGATCAGTTACTCACGCTCTTGTAAAAGTGACAGCTATATTTATCATAAAAAGCAAACAACAACAGGTCACCAGATGCACAGAGAAGGCAATACCATATTAAACATGTTTTATGTTCATGTGCATTCATTTTTACATGAACCCAAATACACTCACTGACCTGGAGCTGCCTCTAGTCCATCGGAAATGGCATTTTCTAGACTTCCAGCAATCTCCTTGAACCTGAAAAACAAGTCCAAGCCAGAAAGTCAAGAGACAGCTGTAGACACAAAGACTTCAAAGTCATGTTCTCAATGACTTCAAACTTAGGGATTTCAATATACAGCACAGGATATGCAAAAGATGTTGGACTTTTTTTTAATAAATACTAATTCTGTATTAAGCAGAAAATTAAACAGCTGATTTGTGATCTGAAAGGTCAGACTGGTAATGGAGAATCCATTATACAGGTCCATTATTGGCTGTATGTGACTTCCATGTGGGCTGATGCACATGAAGTAACAGAAACAGAGTGACAAATGCATCTTTTACCATTCTTTTTGTTGATTAAAATCAGAGAACTTTTACACTTGGTATTTTAGTTGGAACAATTAACAAAATTATTAAGATGTCTTAAAGTGTTCAATAACTACAGTAAATTGCAAACATAGTTTCAAATCCAGTATGTTAAACCATTAAACAAATACAACACAAGAGCTACAGAAGTTCACCACAAGACCTTAATTCCAAGAAAAAGCAAACACATTTTACAGGCTTAACTGGCTTAAACAAACTAAGATAGCAGTGGACTTTATAACCAGCGAATAGTGATCAAACATCACAGAGCAAAGACTATCCAGACTAAAACACAGATCGATTCATATCCAGGGCGATTATCTATCTTTAAATATATTGCAAAAAGAACAGAATCCAAGCTGCACATGAGATTCCAAAAAATGGGAAAAAAACTGTTTGAGCCACTTCCAACAACAGACACAGGAAGTGTTTACAGGAAGCAGGTTACAAACAACCCTTTAAAGGAATCTTTCTCTGCACTTTTTGGTGGGGGATTGACTGTTTAATGTCAATATACTATATCACAGTGTAGGAAACAAATGGGTCACACAGAATTTCCAGGTTGTATTGACCTAAAAAATAGTTCATGAACAGATAAAGCACTGGAAAGGTACAGCTGTGACTGGATTTCTAAGTCCTCATACTCACCGCAGCTGAAAGTACACTGGCAGGTTCCATTTGTTGTGGAAACTCTGGTAGCACGGATGTGCTCGCAGCCTCTTCACGCTGGCCTGGGAACCACACTGCCTCTCAAACTTACGCACAAAATCCATGCTGACAGTGTATCTCTACATAACAGGACACAGAAACAAGGAAAACCACTTAATGAGATGTAAATTCCCATTATAAAAAGTGATTTCGTTTAAAGGTTACAACAAAAAGTTAAAAAAATGCTACTGCATGTTTTCACTTTGCTTACCTCATAAAATGCATCTGGGTTTCCAGGATTGAAAAGGGAAGGGACTCTTTCCTCAACACCTCTAATGATCTCAGGCCAAACGGAGTTCACCAGGAAGTCATATCCTGGAACAATGTCAGCTTTCTCGCTGGGCATACAAAAGGGTAAACTCGTTAAAATGTATTGTGTGTAATATGATAGCAATGGCGGTGCAATGTAGTAAATATTCACTTTTAGTGGCAGACATACCTAGAGATTGCTCCACCAGTCACCTCTCGCAGCAGTCGACAATGGTGAGGCACAAACTCCAACAGCTTTGAGTACATCATCTTAAGACCATTAGGGTTGGACTTGACAAACTGTTCAACTATAACCTGACAAAAAAAGGAGAAATCTACATTCAGATGGAGAAGACGGATAACATATCCATGAATTTTGTATCTTTACACTTGAATCTCATTTGCAAAACTCACAACATTGTCAATAATGACAGATATGCAAATTACAATTGACTGTATTGCTGTATCCGGGTGATATGCAAAATGTACCTCATCCATGTATGGTTTGACTAAGACCTGTCCGACCAGTGCCTCTGCATCCCTGGTCTTATCAATGGTAGCATATGTCCTGAGGCAATGCCGCACGATATCTATATTTGATGTCTGCAGGCCTTGGATCAATAAGCCTTCCAGGGACTGCTGAAGCATAGCTGTGATACCTGCTATTCTCTGGAATACAGAAAAAAGCCCACACAAAATCAGTAAGTAGATATACGCTATATGGACAAAAGTATTGGGACACCTGACCATCACACCGACAGGGACAGTAATAAATGTCTGCATTCTAAATATATAAACATTAATATGGAGTTGGCCCTCCTTTGCAGCTATAACAGCTCTTCTTGGAAGGCTTTCAACAAGATTTTGTTTTTGTGGGATTTTTTGCCCATTCATCCAGTAGAGCACTTGTGAGCTCAGGCACTGATGCTGGATGAGAAGGCCTGGCTTGCAATCTCCATTCATCCCAAAGGTGTTCAATGGGGTTGAGGTCAGAGATCTGTGTGGGTCAGTCACGTTCTTCCACACCAAACTCAGTGGCAGCGTTTACACCACTCTATCAACATTTGCTATTGTACTTGGTGATGTGAGGCTTGCATGCAGCTGCTCAGCCATAGAAAATGCAGATTGCATGGCTTGGTGCTTTATTTTTATGTTGCGTTCCAAACAACTTGAAACTCTGATTTTTCCCACCTCCGAAATAACGTCTAGAATGCTGCTTGAAGTCGGACATCCGACCTGGGAACTCGGGGCAGATCGACCAACCCCAACTTCAGCGAGACACGTCATTTGACGTCACTGCATCTAATGAGCATACCTCGTGTCAAACTTTAAAACATTACACATTAAGTTTATAAAATGATACCTTAATTTTTACTTTTCGTCTGCTGGCAGCAAGAATGGCAGCATTTTTGTTCATTTTTTTCTGTTTTTGCCATAATTGACACTAAAAGACGAAATGCTCTCGTTGTGTCATGGTGACATCAAGAGGTCAATATGATAACGTGACGTGTGATTGACTCAAAGTGGGACATTTCAACTCGGATGTTCCCACTTCCGACCTCGTCTGGAACGCGGCATTACACACCTGTGGCAACGGGTCTGATCAAAACACCTGAATTCCATAATTAAGAGGTGTGTCCCACTACTTTTGTCCATATAGTGTAAATACATTCTCCTGCCGCAGCTAAAATTGACAATAAGACTGGGAGCTCACCGGTCGGACGTTATCAAGCAATGGCATTCCTTTGCTCTGGACTGCATGAAACTGTAACTGGTTAAACTCGGTGGCAATCCGCTCTAGAATCTGACCTGCCAGAAGAGGACTTAAAAACAAAGAACAAGCTGTTCATTTGCTGTTCATTCATGTGCAAAGTAAAATGCAAATAGTACATAATCTAAAATCCTTTCCATAAGCCATGAGTCATATTTCAAAAGAAGCTGCAATATACGCTACTTTACCATTTGGGGTCAGTAGGATTTTTTTTTTTTAACAGTGATTAATACTTTTATTGAGAAAGGAGTCATGTGACACTGAATATTAGAGTAATGACAGCTAAAAATTCAGCTTTGCCATCACAGGAATAAATTACATTTTAAAATATTTAAACAGAAAACTATTATTTTAAATTGTAATAATATTTCACAATAGTACTGCTTTTACTGTATCAAATAAATGTAGCCTTGGTGAGCATAAGAGACTTATTTATAAAAAATAAAAAAACATATCGACTTTTGAACAAACAAACTTTTGAACAGTAGTGTATTTGTCTCATTTACTTCTTTTCTCTTTCACTACTCCACATACCTGCTGGTCTCAAGTGATGGTGTATCTTTGGTGTTTTGGTGAAGAATTTTCTCAATCTTCTCCACTGATCTCACAACTTGGATAAGTCTTAACACACAGATCTACAAAAGACACAATGTTGGACAATATGTGCACAGTTGTAACTAGGGTTGCCCACTAATAGTCGACTAACCGTTCGTCGACCACAAGAGGCTTGGTCGACCAAAATGTTATTAGTCGCTTAATTGCAGATAAAATAAATAAATAAATAAAAATCCACATTGGCGAAGTCCCGCAGATCGTTAAGGGCTGGTCTACTGTATGTGGTAGTACATCGGGCAGGACATCCAAACACTTGCCTATCATTCATCGACCTCAAATATGGCTTATCATCTGAAATATGTAAGTATTAGCAACTTAACATGGCCACTCAATCTAATGTTAACCTTGAGAAACGTGCGCTGTTCAAGTGTCTGTGCGGAGTGTGAAAGCTGAACAGTAGCGCTCACTGCAGGATAGATGGAGGCACCGGTGAGCTCATTTGCTCTAAAAATACTCCGTCATTTTTGGTCATACAGATAAGAGTTATACATCTCTCGAATCTGTAAAGACTTATTTGTATGCACTCACAATAACAATATTGCGCTTTTGTAAAATAATGAAAGTAAACAGGATGTGCTTTCTGCCGTCTCGGTCTGTGAACTTGAGCGCGAAACTCCGTGTAAACTTACATTACAGACATGAAAAATATAGCCTATCTATAGAGAGCGAATTGTCTACTTTCAAATGAACCAATTCAGATGGGAAACAAATATTCTCAGATTATGTAATCCGTATGAAACATGCATACAGGCGCATCCACTACTGCGGAGATGACGAGTCAGTGTTGCAGGGTTCATCTCTTAATCCAAGAACAAAGAAAGCACTATATCAATGAATTATTAAAATGTTAATGCAGCCTCCTTACTGTTTTTCCCTGACACATTAATAATCATTATTTCTGCTGGTGCTTGAGCGCTTATTAGGCAATGTAGGCAATTAAAGGCTCATTGTTATAATTTAAATTGTTTATTACAATTTGTTACATTAAATGAACGACTAGTCGACCAGAAAAATCTTTAGTCGAGTCCGCCATACTTGTAATATAGCATTTTAAGTTTTAACACCATAACTTACCTTCTTTTTTTGAATATCATCTTGCTTGGATAGCTGGGTGTCTATAGCTTCAATAACTGCATTCACAGAGGATCTCAAACTCTGTACATGAGAGGAAGATACTTAGATAATGACTAAAATATGGCCAATCCAAACGTATTCACTGATGTGTTAAGCACTTACCAGCACCTCTTCGCGTAACTGGCCAAGAGGGACAGAGAGCTGATTAAGGGCTTTATCCATTCCAACCTAAAACACAGATACAAACAATAAGCCTACAAAGCATTTGACAAAAATCAGGATGCTCTAGAATAAAACAAAGCTCACAGTCTTCGGTGACACATCAGTTCTACTGAAAATGTTGTATGATGTTCTAAAAATGCAAAGACTCACAAGATTTGTGGACAGGTTAACGAAATCTGCATAGTCTTTATTGATGAGCTCGACCATGGCTGTTTTGAGAAGCCTGTAATATTGCTCCAGATCTTCACGCATCTCCTCCAGCTGGACACGCTTTCTGCAATCGGCCACAAACTTGTCCACGTCGAAGTCATCCTGCATTGAAATGTACAAATTTTTCAAATCAAAATGCCCCGAGACAGAAAGGTGTCAAATAATGTCAAGCACACTAAGAAACTGGAAAACAGTCAAGGGATGCTTTTAAAGAGAATATTAAAAACATCCTTACAAACAGTTTGAGCTTCCATTAACACTCTGTCCTGTTTTGGGGCTGAGAGACGAATACATTTTAAAGCTAAGTATCAAGCTGACATTTCATAATCACATGATAACGGATTATGAACATCAATATCTTTTCAAATTGATTACATTCTCCAATTGTCTTCCATGTAAAATGTTATATTGTGTATGTCTGATGGTCTTTGAGACCCCAAATGATAAGGTTTACTGGTTGAGAAAGTTCACTCATTTTTTTCAATTGCTTTTTTTTTTTTATCTACAGTATGATTTGATCCGTTCAAAAAACTACATTAAAGTAACAGTCACATTTTTAGAGCATGGATTTGTGATGGTTAAAACTTTAATAGTTCATGTCCAATAGGTTTTGTCTTAATCAAATTAACATATTAAAAGCACATGAAAGGAACCATAGATTGATTTACTAATTACTATTATCATTTGTAACTGTAAGTTACATCATTGGGGTCTCTGGGGTCCCAAACATAACGTCAGTAAAGTTAATCCAAACACCGTTAAAAACACTTGCTCAGACAGTACTTAAAATATAAATAAATCACACAAACTAAATATAAACAACTAGTTAATCAAGATAGTTACTGCACAGCTGAACACAGCTCTCTTTTCAGTTGATATATTACTAACAGCTCACTCACCTTCATAAATTCGTCTTTGTCGAAACACAAAGAATCGGGTCCCTTTGGTAAAGTCATCATTCTTTTAGGACGGGCCACAAACAAAATAATCGGCAAATGTATTTGTTGAAACGTGAAGATTATTTGCTACATTTCGTTCAAATGACAGAGTAATCGATTCAGCTTCCGCAAACATGGCACACGCTAACGAGTGGGTGGAAAAAACAAAACCCTACAGTATCCGAAAGAGAGAATATCTGGGTATAGCTCCCCGATTGGCTGCCAGCGGTACTGCAGCACGACTATAACGCATAACCAGTGATGATAACTAATTTACTAACAAATTATTGCAAGCTAAGTGAACACAAGTATTTTATGCTGCGAAAAACACACAGTGTTGTATTCCTCTGTAACCGGTGTTATGATACAATAAAAACCAATGGGAAACTACAGAGTGAAAAATTACTAGAGGCTCAAAAAGATTAGAAAGCTGCAAGCACTAAAGTAACATAATTTAATGTTTTTACTGTCAATCTTTCAATCTTATATGATCTTTGCTTCTTTCTTCTAAAAAAAATTGACATGTAAAATTTTATGATACAAATGTGAATATGAAAAACGTCTAACTGGATCGCATTTGATGCTATTGTATATTTAAACTGGAAAATATTAATACACCCACAAGCAGTGTTGGGAAGGTTACTTTGGAAAGGTAATAGGTTACAGATTACAAGTGACCCTGCTTAAAATGTAATAAGTAGTGTAACTATTTCAATTACTTAAAGTAATGCAACTGATTACATTTGATTACTTTTTGATTACTTTTCTAAATTTCCAACAAATGTTTTCAACTGTTAATCATGTTGAAACATTTAAAGCAGGCAGGGTTAACCTTACTAACCGCACTCGACACTGATTACTGTCAGACTTTCAAGATTCTTCATCACTTGAATTAAGATTATAAAAATGTTATTTTAAACCACAGACACCACAAAATTAGACTTTAGCACCTCTTTTTACTTTGAGATCGCTCTGAGGTTAAATACAGATTTAAAATCATAGCAAGAAATAGTTTAATAGCTATGATACTGTGTTTGAAATCAAATCTTTGCAAAGTTATGACAGGAAACACCTGCTAACAATGCTTTGGAAAAAAACAGTTAATCTTAAAAAACAAGGCATATACATAAACCCAAATAGGAAATAAAACAGTTATTGAAGCATAATGTGTTCTTTTCTGTGTCCTAAACTCCTGAAACACATATTTTCTCATATTTTAGAGCAGTCAGTGTAATTTGGGAAAGAAATCAATCTAATCTGTATGTGTATGATAATATTCATTTGTAACACCTTTTGTAACCGTTAACATTTTCATAAGTAACTATTTAATTAGGCTACACGTTTTTTTCTCAATAACCGTAACAAATTACAGTTACATTTATTTTATAATTAAATTACGTAATTCCGTTATTACTCCCCAACACTGCCCACAAGGCATTCTAACACTGTGGCAGAGCAAATATAATTCGTGTCTCTAACATCTATGATTCATTCAGAGATTAATCCCATTGGACAGTGCAGGGAGACCGAGTCAGGTGATTTCCAAGGAAGCGATTCATTCAGTCATCCTCCACAGAGAGGGGAGTCCGCCCAACCCGGATGCACAGAGCGTCTGTGGGGCGGTCAGCTGTGGGGTTCAGCCGGTTTTAGCTCGCAGGATTGGGGGTATTTCAGCACCAGAAAGGACGGACAGCTCCCGCGGCGTTCAGCTTTGTTTCCACGCCGCTTCTGAGACCGGCGCCCGCTGCATCTCGCTCTGAGGACCGCGACGCAGAGCGGCTCGGTGGAGCAGACTGCATGCCGGATTCGACGCTTTTAAGGAGGTCATTTGCATGCGGAATCTCGCCGGGTGCAGCAGCTCTACGTCGGGACTGAGAAACGATGGCGGAGTGTGGAAGGAGGGGACTGTCGCTCCTCGAGGAAGCACGATCTCGCTACGAGAGCCTGCAGATTTCCGACGATGTATTCGGGGAGTCGGGAGACGACAGCAGCGAAAACCCCTTTTACAGTACGACGGGAGACTCCAATTCGGATAACTACACGGAGACGAATCCGGACGATGCCAGAGCAGGTAAAGCGAGGAGTCAGAGCTGCGGTCCCCCCGGATCCGTCTCCAACGGCCAGGCGCAGGAGGAGGGCTGGAGCGACTCGCTACAGGACCTCAGCGTGCCCCACTATCAGGACACGCATGGTAAGTTGGTCTAATGAAGAGCGATCCTCATGTAAATGCAATGCAGCTTCATCATCCTTGAGAGGCCTGCATGCTCGACGAGTAATTAAGCTCACAGATGGGACTCTTTGATGACTACATTGGTTTACTTTGATCTCTCTCATCAGATGGCTCCAACAGATGACACAATTCCTTCAAGTATGGATCAGGGGTGGTTATTATTAACTGGCTCTTTGAAATCCTGCACATAGCCGGGGGAAGAGAAAATGGGAAACGAGATTGTAGGCCAAATTTTAGGGTTTCAGTCCAGTTGAGGATGCTTCCAGTGTCTAATCACTGCCAGACTCAGAGCAGCTGTGATTATGATTATGATTAGCTCTGTATCAGGGCAGGAGGGTCATTTGCATAGTCGGATGAGACGAGGCTCTCATTTCTGAGAAATTCACATTTTAAAATGGTAAGATGGCAGCATTTAGAGGAGATTTAGACTTGGTGTAAATGCTTTCTTATCAAGTGATGTACTATGCACATATTCAGCAAGTGGCCATTAGAGGGAAGAAATAAGTAAAGACTTATGAGAATAAGGACAAAGAAAAAATATTTAATTCACTGTCAGTGTAGGTGGCTTAATCTCATTTTTTAAAGGATTTTAATAATGCCTTTCATGCAAAGTGTCACCACATTTTATCCAAGCTCACGACTGACTGACTGTCTAGACTTTTATGCCATAGACAAACACTCATTTGGTCATTTTTATGAACTCCGTTTACCTGGTAAATTTTGCATGACTTATCAGTATAAAGATGCTTGCCAGTCAAATGCTTGTGGATCCATTGCCTACCCAGCAATCTAAAACAAATGCAATAAAATACAAAACAAATAGGGTATGTTGCTTAATGGTTTATTCATTTAACAGTTAACACGCTGTGCATGTGTCGGAACAGATTTGGACAAATTTAGCATTATATCACTTGCTCACCAATGGATCCTCTGCAGTGAATGGGTGCCATCAGAATGAGAGTCCAAACAGCTGATAAAAGCATCACAATAATCCACAAGTAATCCACACCACTCCAGTCCATCAGTTAACGTTAATACATTAAAACGTTAAAATAGTTAACTAATACATTAAATTCAAATTAATATATTAAAGTGCGAAATGTAAAAGATTTTGTGATGCCATCGTTGTTTAGCCGTTTTCCATGTCTCACAAAGTATTAAGTGAATGGTTTTCTAGATTCTCTCACTATGAAATGAAATAATATCAAATGAAATGATTCATGACTGGAGTTTGACTGTTCAGTTGTACAAAATATATATAAAAAAGATATATTGTGAAATATCCTGAATATAGACTCCTGTAATGAATGAATTGGAGAGAGAAAGAGAAGGGCTCTTTTTCGATTTCAGCCACACAATATTGAAGGTCTGTATTTCTCTCTGAATATATTTCTCTGAATATATTCTCTCTATATTTCACTCAAGTCAAAGTGACCCAAGAGCATCTTTAAATGACGCATGTTTGAGTCTGTGTTCATATAAAGAGCTTTTATTGCACAAATATGGGAAATGAAAGAATGATGTTTAATGAACCAAAACATACTGAGAAATACCATGATAATGTTTAGAAGAAAGTATCCTAATCTGCACATAATATTTTCTTGTTTTGGTTTGAACGTTTTCCAAATCGAGTAGATGCCGTGCTGTTGATAAATGACAGATCTTTCCGTCGTGGTTGCTCAGAAAGTTCTGTCTGTCACCATGGGGGGAAAATGGGCCATCTGGTTGCTGCCTTTGCTTTGGCACAAGCTGCAAAATGATGCATGAAAGATGCACAAAGTCACACAACAGACATTTTGCATTTCATGTCATGGGTCATTTAATAAGATGCGACACTTGTGGACACTGACAAACAATGCTTCATCAGAGCGAGCTGTCAGTACTGTTTGTATAAGGCAAATGTCTGGCACAACACTCTAGCCTGACTGTGATTCTTATATAAGGTCTATATTATTTAGGTCAGCATAACGCACTTTGGGCTCTTGCTTTCATCCTTCAGACTTTGTGTTAAAGCATGTCTTCTAACATATCTCGAGTAATATGCAGAATTATAGAAAGATAAACCAAGGCACAATAAAGAGCTATAAGCTATCCTTCATTTTGCCTACAACAGATCTTTGTCAAACCCAACAGTTTTGTGACGATAGTTAAACTGAGACACAAAGCTTGGACTGTTTGAGGGCCATATGGTGTGATTCTGCACCTGCTGTGAGATCTAAAAGAATAAGATCGATTTATATCAGCTTGCTTATTTGTTTAAAGGAGGTGTAGAGAAGGTACAGGGACTGCTGGTTCTTCTTCTCAATAATTAATATGTGGCACACCAGCAGCTGTTCTCCTGGAAGACTGACTGTAGACACAGAGATAAATAAACATTTTGATGTTCTACAGAACTACTGGATGTGGAAAGAAAACCTTTTTGAACACAGCTATTATATAAAATACCGCTGGAGCACTTTAAACATTAATCTTAAAAGAGGACAAGTCTTTTAAACCATGTTTATTTTATACTTTAATTTAAGCATAGTTTTCTTTCAAATAAAATACAGCAGTACTGTACATTGGTATGTTGACTTCATGCATTTTAGATGTGATATGGCCATTATCTGGATTAAGCTACAGAGTCATACTCTATTACATAACACTTTGATTTAATATCATAACAGATTTTAAGCCAGATACGAACATATAACTGTTTGCTCTATCAAGTTAATGATATACTATTTTTTTTAACTAGTAAGACCAGCATGAAATTAATTTATCTAACCGTTTAAAAAATATTTACAATATTAAAATACATATAGGCCTATATATTTTGTGTATAGAGTAGACTTTGACATAAAATAATTTTGGGAACTTAAAATATCTGACTTTTTTTTTATCAAATTCAATATAATTATTATGCATGCAATATTTTAAATATTGTAAAAAGAAAAAAAAAAATGTACACAGCAGGACCATTTAATAAAGTAGTAAAAAAAAGGCAAAAGGATAATAATGACCAGTTACAAGATACACAGTTTAGCTTATACACTCATATAAATTATAAGTCCATGAATGCATTGTGTGTCAACTACCTATTTTTAGCATACTGGGCAAAATGTTAATATAATCAGCAACTTTGTGAGATTTTTCTTGAGATGTTTTCTCTCTCTCTTACTGATCTTCTTTTGTGTTTGGTAAGTAGTTTATACAAAAAGGCACAGATGAATGAACATAATACACTGTACAATGGACTTTATCCTGGGGGAATGTTTGCATTTGCTTTACAAGCTTCTTCAGAGCCATAATGGGAGATGAGCTTCTGGTTGAATAGCAGCTGTTATGGTTAGGTTAAGATGTGTATATATATATATATATATATATATGACTGAATGAACACGAGGCTTTGGAAAGCATGACAGAACCATTTGTTCATGAAAATAACAAAAATATGAAAAATGTGTGTTTTTGTTCTATTTTCCTCTCTAGACAATTTTTACAACAGATTTCCTTAAATCAGAATCCTTACAGTTGTTTACTCACAGTTGTATATTGCGCTCAAATCAATTACACACTCTCTTGCTTTGGGGTCATTAGGCCACTGTGGCACTGAGTAAATGTGGCAAGTGCTTGCCAGTGCTGTGCTTTGGGGTTTCTGTCACTACAAAAAAAAAAAAAAAAAAA
>NW_015552625.1:1612905-1621085 GCF_001515605.1 Sinocyclocheilus anshuiensis | reverse complement strand
TTTGCCAAAAAAAAAAAAAAAAAAAAAAAACATACTGTAAGGGCAGCATACTTTTATTTTCGTCTGTTATTTATGAGTTTAGATCATTTAAGATCAATACACTTTCACACTAAGCAACACTGTAAATGTACTTATTTCACAGTGTAAGTTAATGTACCATGGAACCCATCTGCTATAAAGAGCTTAAGTTAGACTGAGACACATTTTCATTCTTAGCCGTTTTCTCCATTTATGTGTGGGCTGCTTGGATTGACGAAATGTCCATTAGTGGAAGTGGAGTAAAAGATAATAAGGGAACAAATTAAGCTTTTTGTGAGCCACTTTCTACAACTTTTTGTCATGAGCTGATAAGCTCACTCTCCGCAGCTCAGTGTTGATGTACCATACGCTCATTAGTTGTTACTGAATGCTCCCTATTAGGCAGATGGTGATAAGGGTCCTGATAAAAGTCATTAGATGTTCAACTGTGCATCTAGCACCCAGCCTATAAAGTTAAAGGGATAGTTCACTCAAAAATGAACATTATGTAATCATTTTCATGTTGTTCCAAACCTGTATGACTTACTTTCTTCTGTTGAACACAAAAGTTTTTCATTCTATGGACAAAAATAACTAAAATCTCTTCAGTCAAGATAAGTTATTGTACATTTTCTGACTTTTTTTAGCTATTATTTGTGGAAACCCATTTCTTCCATAGGATAAAAATATGTTTTTTAAAGTAATTGCAACTTTTTTTTCTCATAAATATATAAACTCTCAATTCTGAGAAATTATTGAAAAAGTTCTGACCTTACTGAATATCTCAAAATGTTGACTCTTTTTTTTAGAATTGTGAGATATATTCTCAGAATTGCCAGAAAAAGTCTGAATTGTGAGATAAAAAGTCGCATTACTATTTTAATTTTTTTTAATCCAAAAACAAGCTTTCGTAAACATCCATAATTATAAGCAATGAAATGTAACATCATTATTTGGAAGAAAGACTGACCTAAAATTGTTTTTATTGAAAGATTCATAGCTCTTCTGTAAATCAGCTGCTCGTTGTTTTACATATTTAAACATGTATAATTAAAATCACATATTATGCATTTCTATTGGATTTATTTTAGAGATTTTCAGCCTCTTTTTTATTCAAAATAACCAGCTTTGTGGATCATAAAATGATGCAATAGCTCTTGCATTATTCTCTGCAATCATCAGAGCAACAGCCTGGTAAAATCATCCCTGGCTAGATAAGAAATTAACAAATTAAAATACTATTGTTAAACGTACCTTTTATTTTGCAGGTCCGACACAGAAAATGCCGGCCACTGCCACGGCCATGGACTTCTTCCAGCTGTTTGTCCCTGACAACGTCATTCAGAACATGGTGACCCAGACCAACATGTATGCCAAGAAGTACCAGGAGCGCTTTGGCAGCGATGAAGGATGGACCAATGTGACGCTGGCTGAGATGAAGGCCTTTCTGGGCTACGTTACTTCTACTGGCGTGAACCGTTGCGAGTCAGTGCTGAGCATCTGGAGCAGCGGATTCTTCAGTAACCGCAGCATCGCGCTCAAGATGAGCCAGGCACGGTTCGAGAAGATCCTCAAGTACTTCCACGTCGTAGCCTTCCGCTCCAGCCAAGGTGGCAGTCAGGGCCTCTATAAGATCCAACCCTTCCTGGACTCTCTCCAGCAGAGCTTCGCCTCGTCCTTCAGGCCCTCACAGGCACAGGTAAAGATCGGACTTCAGTTCAGTGTAGAAATCACTCAATAGGCAATCAGCAAGAACCAATATGTTTAAGGTACAAAGAGAAACTGCACAAACTAAATCTTCAGATCAACTTTTTGGAAACTAGGACTAGCAAACATATTCTTATTCAATTTCTGTGCCAGTAGAAAGTGGGTTTGGGACTGAAATCAGAGCACGTTCTGCTGTAATTGGGAGAGCCTGGAGTCCCGTCACATGTCCCCAGGCTGTGAGCTTTATGGTGCCATTGAGAGGGTTGAAGGATTTTTTATGTCTGCAACTTTTCAGATCTGCTGAATGCAATACTCAGTTGTATTTTGAATCCTAATTAGTAACATACATAGACTGAAAACGAACTAGTAACATGTGTTCTGAAACACTACTGTTAAAGGCATGAATGCCTCAGGCCCTTAAAGACATTTTGAGTTATTCATAAGCTCAGAAGTCAACATTTTGACATTTATTCTGTGTACTCTTCTGTAAGTCCCCCAGGTTTCAGTTCTTGATGTATCCAGCGTAGTTTTATTACATGTCTGGATTGGAACTTAGGATTTCATGAAACCATTTTAATTAAATTATTAATAAATATTTAATTAAATTCTTTATATTTATTATTAAATTCATATTTTAATAAGAGACATGAATTAAAATTAATTACACTTCTGTTCAAAAGTTTGGGGTGAGTAATATTTTTTTAAAGAAATTAATGCTTTTACTCAGCAAGGATGCATTAAATTGATAACAAGTGACAGTAAAGACATTTATAATGTTACAAAAGATTGCTGTTTCAAATAAATGCTTTAGAATCATGAATTATTATTTTTTTTAATCATGGTTTCAACAAAAATATTAAGCAGCACAACTGTTTTCAGCACTGGTAATAATGAGAAATATTTCTTGAACAGCAACTCAGTATATTAGAATGATTTCTGAAGGACCATGTGACACTTAAGACTGGAGCAAAGGCTGCTAAAACTTGTTTTAAACTGTAATATTCTTTCACACATTACTGTTTTTTTGCTGTATTTTTGATCACATAAATTCAGCCTTGGTTGGCATAACAGACTTATTTCAAAACATTTAAAAATCTGACTGATCCCAAACTTTTAAACAGTATACATATACTGATTACTTAATCAAACTAATTGTAATTAATTTAGAGAAAAGCTTCTAAATAAAGACAAATTACACATTAAATGCATACATTTTTTAATTAATTGTACTACGTTAACATATCAAATTAACAGCCCTATTTTAAATCAAAATTACTGTAAATAAATATGATAAACAATGAAGTCAGATATCTGATTCAAAGTGCTATAAGCTTATAGACAGTAATTGCCAATTCTGTTAATCCAGTACCCCCGAATCTCACTTTAAATGTAGTCTTCTGTTAGATAAAATAACAATAATCATGCGCTCATTGTGTCAGACATTCAAATGTCAGGCTAACATCAGGGAGTTTACTGTTAAATGACAAGACGACTTCTAAATGAGCACAGCTCTGCCAAGTAAGCCATTTCAACACACTCCTACATTTGTTCTGTTTTTTTTTCTCTCTTCATTTGGAAAATGAGTTTGGATTCACTGATCTGGGCTTCTGCTTTCAGATAGGGGACATAAAATTGGAACTGAGCTGTCAGAAGTAATCTTGAAATATGGGCTAGAATCTGAGCAGTCCATTATTCAGCAAAAGTGAAACATTTATTACATTCGGTCAAATTAAAGGCCCGATATACAATTAGAATAAATGATTTGCGCTTCCTGACTCAAGACATTGTTTCTCAAACAGTATGAATAATTCACAGGGTATAATGCATCTCAGCACATTCATCTTTTAAACAGCCATCGGGGATTTCTTTTAGTAACTAGCTTTTGGTGTATTTCCCCCTTAGAATGTGAGAATACACTAGAACATAGGCTACATATATTGATTGATTGATTGCTTGATTGATTGATTGATTGATTGAGTATAAGGGAAAGTGTGACATACAGTATACAGTTAGCTAGACAAATTAAATAAAATTGAAATTTCCTTTGAGAAAAGTAATTCTCCTTTTGTGCTGACGGTTTTGTGCTAATTAAGGTCCTTTGAACTCCTGCCCTTTGAAATCCCCATTAATTACTGTTCCTACTGAAGTGCTTTCGAGATATTTTAAGGTCCTTTTTAGTACTTCAAGTAAAATTAATAATCTGCCATGGTGGAAATTGTAGGTTGCCAACTTCTACATTTACAACTTATTCATATTAAAGGGATAGTTTACTCAAAAAAATGAAAATTTAGTATCCTCATTTAAGTAACCAGCATCATGAGGGTTAGCAAACCCTTTTGGTGAACTATCCTTTTATGCTTGTCATTAACCTGCATTTTAGCTTGGAATTTCTACCAATAGAATCAACTTCAGCTCCTAAATCAAAGATTTGCGTTTAATGAGGCCTTGTGTGACCCATCTCAGAGACACCCCTCAATTACTCGCCTGCCATGAGTAAACTAAACACCATCTGCGTCTCTCAGCTCTCCCAGTGCCATGGTTATATCACCTTGACCCACTTTGGCACAGTGTGGGTTTGGTTCTTATCCCCTATTGGCAAACAATAAGGCATTCAGCACAGCCACACATGCCCCGTTTAACTACTTCAGCTCTGTCAGAGGGTTTACTGAGTAAAACACTGCTTATTATGATATCTATCGGGAATGTAGCTGGTTAGTTTGAACAGATCTATCATACCTAACTGGATAAGCCAACATCTTTTCTCTGGATCTTCATCAGGATTTCAGCGTGCATCTCCTGCAGGGAACATAAAAAGCTTGAAAAGCAACTTTGCGTTGACAAATGATGCGTTTGAAGTGTTATCATGGTGGAGTTTTCAAATGAGACATGCTGCTTTCCCTCAGGTCCTCCATGAGCCCTTGATTGATGAGGACCCCGTGTTCATTACCACATGTACAGAGAGGGAGCTGCGCAAGAGGAAGAAGAGAAAGTTCAGCCTGTGGGTGCGACAGTGCAGCTCCACTGGTTTCATCTGTCAGGTGAGTGCACAGCGCAGGAGGATATCACCCAAACATTTATCAACTGCCCCAAGATGTTACATCACATTGTTTCTAATGAGAAAGACGCCAAAAATATTCATTTATCGAAAATATTTTGTTACTCTGTTGCCACAAACAAAGCAAGTTTACACAATTCTCTGATATTTGTTAACGCAAATAAATTAGACTACAGAGAAGCACATTACCAGATGGAATCAATAAAATATCATTTATAGAGTCAACAAAGAAAAAGAAAGTCCAGACCACTTAACATAATTGCACTCTTCTCTTGGTCTGTGCCTATTAGAGAAAATAACTGCTTTGTGCCTAGGGAGTGAGCCAAACAGACAACAGAATTTATTGTCCTTATTGTCCTTACTTCAGTATTTCTGATGTACAATACCATTCAATGTTTATGTTTTTGAAATACATCTCTTATGCTCACCAAGGCTATGTGATCAAAATACAGTAAAACAGTAATATTGTGAAATAATATTACAATTTAAAGACATTACTCCAGTCTTCAGTGTCACACCATCCTTCAGAAATGATTCTAATATGCTGATTTGCTGCTCAAGAAACATTTCTTTATTATTATCAATTTTGAAAACATTTTTGTGCAAACTGATACATTTTTTCGGGATACTTTGATGAATTAAAAAATATCGAAAGAACAGCATTTATTCGAAATAGAAATCTTTTGTAAAATTATAAATGTTTTTACGGACACTTTGGATTAATTTAATGCATCTTTGCCTGATGTGAATAAAAACATTAATTTCTTTCAAAAAAAAAAAAACATGCTCACCTCAAACATTCAATTCAAAGTCAATTTTGAAGTATATTTAAGAAAAAGATTAGACTGATTTGATCATGAAAAGAAGGCATCACATATCAGAATGCCAAATCATTCACCATAATATCCAGAATGTGAAATGTAAATAATTTATTTCTGGCACAGTGACACTGTGTTTCTTCCTCACCAGATCTATGTCCATCTAAAGGAGGTTCCAGGTCCAGATGGTTTGGACACGCTGAAAAATAAACCCCAGCTTCACAGTCTGGTGGCCAAGCAGCTCTGTCAGAATCTGGCTGGCCGTAATGCAATCATCTTCACTGGCCCAAGCATCACAAGTCTAAACTTGTTTCAGGAATTTGAGAAACAGGGTAGGTGCTGTAACTCCTGTGCAACAGTATTGCATCTGTCAGTTCCTTGCATCCTTATCTGCTCTACTTCTCTCAGTGAATTCTGCCTTGGCTTTGCTTTGCTTCTTTTTTTCCTTCTCTTTAATCTTCTCTCCATCTGATGTCCCTCATCCCCTGCAGTTTTTAATTACACGGTGACAGCATCCTGTGGCAAGGAATAAATGGAGAGAGTGAGAGGAAGTTGACCTTGAGTTCTCACAGCAAACGCGTTTTGAGTGTTGAGTGTTTCATACTCAAAGATTATTTGAAAGGCTCCAGCTGGGCAGCAAGGAATGGATGTTAACACAGCTAGTGTGGATTAGGCTGGTGGCCAGCTTCTTTTTTCTCTCTACATTTGAGTCAAAACCTTTTACATTATTAGAGAACTAAGTCTTGAATGTCATGTAGAATTTATATATCAGCTTCATACATAGCCTTATTCAGCCTCATACACTACTGTTCTGTAGTATTTAGGGAGTAATTAACTAAAAGTAGTGACTTTTCAATAGCATGACGGTAGCTCAGCTGTTTTAAAAGCAGTGTAGCTTTTTTCAAACTTATTGTAAAACACTATGAAAATGTAAAATGCTTTTTTTAAATATCACGATTAAGTGCCACAGCAAAGTAAATCATTTATTTTTGCATTCTTATAAGGGAAAAAATGTCTTTCTGTAGAATTGTCATAGTAGGCTGTAAGCAAAAACGTCATACAACATGTCTGATTAATAAACAAATTACTATTATGAGGGAAGAAATACTATTATGAGTCAGTTCTTTTGATGAATGCTATAAGAGACAAGTTGTTTGATTTGAATCAAAGTCCAAGGAATCCTTCTCTGAGCTGAATCCAGCCGAGCAGTTCACCATCACAAACACAAATGCTGAAAAACAAACAAGCTCGAATGCTTGAGCAAAACAGCACAACAAATTGCTGACAAATGGTCTGTTATTCATACCAAGAGCAAACAGTAAATATCACTCGGCTGAACAACATATGTCCAGTTCAGTGAATTGGTTTGTTCAGACTCAGAGAGTTCATGTAAAGCAGTGACTTTTGATGGTTTTTACATAGTTTTTCTTTGTAGCCAAGTGGTTACTTAGACCTTATCACTGTTTATAGCTGGTTTTCTAATTTTATCATTGTTATTTAGCATAATTATCTCATCTATTTGAATGCTATCATCATATAATTCTTCTCTGTACAAATACATTTTATTTCATACAAATATATACAGTATTTAAAAAAGATATTGCCCTTCTAAATAGCTTCAGTGTACTTAGCTACTTTTCACTAGTAGTTGTGGTGAAGGAAATTAATTTAAAAGAGTATTTAACTAGGCCTACTTTAACTGCTTTGAATTAAGAGGATCTTGTATCATGACAGTTTTAGAGCAGCTTCCCCAAAACTGCTGTTCAGGCATTTTTGCCCCAGCTGTTACATTCATTTCACACAGCATCAGGTTCATGTTGTGTAATGCAATTTTATTGATGAGGAATGTCCTGCAGCGTTATTTTAGTATTACTGAAATACTAATGTAGGGTTATATATATATTTTAAATTAGTTTTTTATTTTTTTTAAGGGGTCATATGATGTTGCTAAAAAGAACATTATTTTGTGTATTTGGTGTAATGAAATGTGTTTATGCGGTTTAAGGTTAAAAAAACATTATTTGCCACATACTGTACATTATTGTTTCTCCTCTATGCCCCGCCTTTCTGAAACGCGTCAATTTTTACAAAGCTCATCGGTCTGAAAAGCGAGGTGTGCTCTGATTGGCCAGCTATCCAGTGTGTTGTGATTGGCCAAATACCTCAAGCGTGAGACGGAAATGTTACGGCGCTCACCATACTGTGATGATGCCCTGTCAGGCCGGAGCGATGATTCAAAAACATGAAAACCCATTATAAACGAGGCATTCGTTGCATCCAGTGGGGACATAATTATGGATTATAATGACTTATACTGTCTTTTTACGTGTTGCATTGCATCGCGCCGCGTAAACATAAAACCATATCTGCATTTGTGAGCGGAGAAATGACACTACAAACGCTACTCTACACTGCTCAAAACTCGCGTTTGAATCGTCAGTGGCAAATTCTTTAAATATAAAAAATGTACTTACAGTCTGTGAGTCAGAACAGCCGGCATTGTAGTCTACTCTCCCAGGATCAGGAAACGGTCCTCCATAAAATGTGCTGCACACATCTGAATATTTGGGTTGAACTGTTCT
>NW_015552625.1:1604507-1612811 GCF_001515605.1 Sinocyclocheilus anshuiensis | reverse complement strand
GGCGTGGTTGACTCTTAACTTTTATAAAGAATATCTCTTTGGATTTGAGACTTTAGTCTTTGCAACTTTACAGATCTTCTTTATGCACCAAGAGCTTGTAACACTTCAAAGAGAAAGGAAAAATTGAAATTGCATCATATGACCCCTTTAAGTTTTCGTCATTTTATTAGTTTTTTATGTCTATATAGTTTTTATTCATTTTTATTTTATTTTTATTTATTTCAAGTTTTAAGGACATTTGACAGCACTTTGTTCATTGCATAAGTATATAGGATGGAGATGAAAATCTTCAAGAAAAGATTAGTCACGCCCTTTTCCCATGCGGGGAGGATGAATAATCATCACATCTCCGATCTCATATCAGATTTCTAGGCCACGTTCAGATAGGCTGCAGCATCTGGCAGTGCTGCTGTGGACAAGACATCTATCTGCTCACAGCTTTATAGATCGCACACACAGGGGTCTATTCATGTGACCTTTATTCATCCTATCAGCATTCAAATATGAACATTTGTTTTGCCATACACTGAATGTTCAGGCTAAATATTAATTCTCAGCCAGCTCCAGAGATGGATTATTATTATTTTTTCTGTAATACAGTGGTGTGAAAAAGTGTTGGCCCCCTTCCTGATTGGCACAACCAGTTATTAGATTTAGGGGGCAATTACTTTTTCACGTAGGGCCAGGCAGGTTTGGACAGCTTTTTTCCCTTAATAAAATAAATAATCATTTAAAAACTGCATTTTGTATTTACTTGCATTATCTTTGTGTAATATAAAAATTTGTTTGATGATCTGAATCTTTTAAGTGTGACAAATATGCAAAAAATTTTAAAAACAGGAAGGGGGCCAACACTTTTTCACACCACTGTATGTTCCTTCTCTTGCAGGCATCTACTGCTGCGGGTTGCTGAGCACTAGGAAGAGTGATTGTACAGGTCTTCCTCAGTCTATGCTGATCAATACCGAGGCTCCACAGCAACGTGGCCAGTCTCACATTAAGATGAGAGGCAATATGTCCATAATCAATTGGTACAACAAAGGCAACTTCAGGTTCCTCACTAACGCCTACTCTCCCACTAAAGAAGGTAAGAAATAAAATAAAAGGAAGCATGCACATGCTACAAATGACACTCGCAAGCTGCATCAAAGCACCTCCCAGAGAACGTTTTCACTATAGCAGTGCAAGCTTAGATTGGTTTTACACCGATGATTGTGGATTAAGTGGATTAAGTGGATATTGTGCACATCATAGGATTATAAAAGGCAAAGTCTCGTCGTATTGCATTTTCTTTTCTTCACTTTTCTTTGATAAGCTTTGATCCATTCTGACAGCAGCTTCACATGAGAAATGTCAGCGCTGATACTAGGCATTTTCATTAGAGAGAGATATAAAGCATTGAGCTGCATCAATTTTATCATTATAAAAACTTATTCCCTTTTTCTTTCTATTACAATCCAATCAAAAAGCAAATATATGCATGAAGTGTTCAAAGCACTTCACATTGTCAAAAGGTATATCTAGCGTTGAATTACTGAAATAAATGAACTTTTCCATGACATTCTAATTTATTGAGATGCACCTGTATATGGTAAACAAATAGCATTGCTCTTGGTTTATGAGGTCAGGCAAAAGGGAGATTAAATTACGATTTATATTTCATTCTCTGGAATCTGAAATAATCCGTTTATATAGTAAAAGCTTTTTCTGCTCCTCTTTGAGAGCAGGTGTTGCTTTTGATTAAAGGGGCTAAACAGTTTCAATGAAAACTCAGTGCTAAAGCTCTGCCAAGTTTTTTTATACATAACCTGAATTCCCACCGGTATACAGCGTCAACTTTTAGACATTTTGTAAGTCCACAGTCTATAAAATACTTTCAGTGCTTTTCCCCATAGTCTTTAGGACTCAAAATAACCCATTTTAATTTTCAAAAAGTGCCAGCATTGTAACTTACATGCCACAAGCACTCCTGAGGAAGGCAGTAGATTGAGCTCTAATGAGCAGTAGATTACTACTGAATGCAACAGATGGCAGTTAATTGTACGCTGACAATATCAGAGGGTTCATAATGGTACAGATCTAATGACTGGGACTACTTACTCATTATGTTTCAGTGACATCATGTTTTTGATTCTAATTTAATTACATGTGACTCAGATTAAAAATTTAGAAGATGATGCATGGGTTATATGATGAGTGATTATACAGAAAAGGACACCTACCAAGGTTATGTGCCATTCAAAATTGAACAGAGAATGCCCTATATTTTCTAATCCAGTTCCAGAATTTGAACTGAGGTTGCACACAGAATGCAGAACTGTAATTTGAATGTGAATGTAAGAAAGTAGAAATAAAATGACTTGAAATATAAAAGAAATGCAACTGTAATTTTTAGCAAACACTTTAAATGTTGACTTGAGAAGACCTTGTTTGGAAGTTTTAAAAACTTGAAGCTTGCAGGTTTATAAAGCCGAAATTGCACGATAAATAAAGTTATTGTTTCCCAAAAGAAATAACAGACTCTGAACAGCCTAAACAAGTCGTCAGTAATTCGAATCCCACTCATGGGGTAACACATTTGCATAATTCCCTCCTATGTTGACCTGCCCTCAAACACTATAGCTTGTTCGTGGGGTAAACATCATGTCGAGAAGACTCTGTGAAAGTAAATTAGTTCGCTGCAAAGAATCAGTGTTCAAAATATTTTTTTTTCCATTACAACAGCAGTACAACCACAATCTTGTTTTGAATTCCCGTCATTTTACTGACGACTGCTTCTCTAATCTCGGACGGTTCAACACGGGATTCACAAAACGCTTGCTCTTGAAAGATGGCTCAGTACCCAGTTTATTTGAACTAGCTGGCTCCACTGAATTATAACCCGCAAGTATGATAAATAATAGATGTTTGTATTTTCTATCGAGCGTTTAAAATACAGAACTATTGCAATAGGTGTATCGTTTCCAACACACACTGTACTCGGTAGACCAATCACAACAGACTGGGCCATCAGACCAATCAGAGCAGAGTAGGCTCATGGAAAGGAGGGGTTTAGAGAGACTGAATCTTAGAACTGCTTCGAACGAATCGTTTGAGAATCGTTGGAAAATGAGGTGATATTTGAGAAAACAAGTATTTTGCATGCATGTAGACCTATTGTAGGAGACTCCCTAAACAATATTATGAACCTTAAAAATAGCATAATAGGGGCACTTAAAAATCTACATTTAAACTTGTGATCAGTAAAAGCATGATTCTTGCTACTAACAAACCAGAAGATCTCGTTGCTAAGGTACAGCAGAAAACTGAACAATCCTTCCTTACTGTCAGATGGTAAATCCTCTTGCCTGCTGACTGTGATTGACATTTCTGCCCGGATTGTCCTAGGGGTGATCATTAAGAGGAAGAGTGGAGAAATCCCATGTCCCCTTGCTGTGGAGGCCTTCGCTGCACACCTGAGTTACATCTGCAAATATGATGACAAGTACAGCAAGTGAGTTTGTCCAATGAAGTCTGTTTTACAATGAACCTTTACATGCATTTTATAGTTCACTCAACTCATGTGTTTCCAACTAGGTACTTCATTTTCCACAAGCCTAATAAGACCTGGCAGCAGGTGTTTTGGCTGACCATCAGCATCGCCATCAACGATGCCTATATTCTTTACAAGATGTCAGACGCCTACCACGTCAAACGCTACAGCCGGGCGCAGTTCGGCGAGAGGCTGGTCAAGGAGCTTCTGGATATGGACGACTGCTCACCCACTCAGTGAAGAAACCGCATGCTGTCTCTAACCCACTCATACTCAAATACACTTGCATTCTGCACTTCAGGGTCATTTTGAACAAACAAACCCTATACATAACGCTATACATAATAAAATGTGTGCCAAGTTTGGTTGAAAAAGGGACGTTTTCCATCTAAACTCACATTTAAGACCCCATTTGATACTACAGGACTGTTGTAAATACGTCACTGTAACACTTGCTGCATGAGAAAAACGAAAACGTGCCCTTTGTAGATGTGCAATGATTTTTATCCAGAGTTCCAGTAATAGTGTTGACGTAGTTTTGAACCCTGAGGTACATGTTTTGTGAATTCTCTGTTTGTGAGCAGCATATCCAACATCCAGCACTGATAAATATACTGTATATACTCTGTGATTGAGGCGTTTTATCAGCAAAAACAGAATGTAATGCAATTCACACGTTAGATCACAGAACATCGTAGATGTTGTCCCAAATACCTGGGCTTTTTTCTATTTTATATCACTTAATATTTATGATCTTTATGACTCTTTTTTTTTTTTTAAAAAGGCAGTAACATTAGTAACGCAGATGATGTATAATGCCACACAGACACCAAACTGGAGGTGAAATGTGGCAAAACTACTATGCTTTCCCAATCTTTTTTGCACTCGGAAGTAGCGGTCAGGATTCGGAAAAGTCTAATGATCCCAAATTAGATTTCAGCATAACATTAACTCCTTTGTCTGCCTTTCATTAATATCCATATCGTTTTGTCAATTAAATTATGATGATGAATATACAGTAGGAAAAGGCCCAATATACAGTAGTATACCAAAAATAATGTAAATATTATTTCTAATAATTTATTTATATATTTTTATTATGTGTAATTTAAATTGATTATCTAGGGGCATTGATGTATTTGCGAATGAATAAAAAAAAATGAATGAAATTATAAAAGACTTTAACTAGAATGTCTGTCTACCTGTAAGTGGGTGGATTTATGTGGTCGTTCACTGTTCCAGAATGTATCAAAAGATCAATTCTCCACGTTGCTATATTGTAACCGTAGTAATGACGATACAATCGCAGCTCATGGCATAATTCGTTCATTCAAAGAACCGAAGCGGATTCATTTCCCTCAGGTAATATATTTAGTCAAACATCTCCCACTGTATCACTGTGTTATATTCATGACCACTGTAAGGGACAGATGTACTATTGTGAGTGAATTTGTCACAGATTTACCAGACATGCTTCTTATTTACTGTGGTGCCATCACCTGCTGTTTTTCTTTGTACCGAGTGAAACGCTGCATACTAACAAACCAATTAGGATGCTTACCACTGAAAATCACTTAAAACATTCTTTTAAATCTTCATATTCAGTCTATACAAATCTGTACAAGAAGTCTACTTTGCAATGTCAGCTGCAGTTATTCACAACAATATATATGCCATATTTTATACCTTTTAAATCAAGACAAAAGCAATGTTGTATTATATAGGTGTGCTCATAAACATGAGTTTTTTTTTTTGATGAATGTTGCAAACATTTGATTCACTTCATTATAATATTTTTTGTACTACTAATCTTATCTGCATAGTCAATACACTAACAAATACACTTCAGGCGATAACTGCCACCTGTGCTTATCTAATATAAATGGCAACAGATGATTTTGAGATTGTATATCCATGTTTTTCAGAGCATCCTTTGGGTTCAATCTGCACTACAGTGGGAATTATTTAATTATTTTAATCAGGCAGACAGTGAACTGTAATGGCGTTAGAGAGGTGTTTGACCTTATCTAGGGTGACCTCAGGGTTTTGTAACTACAACATCTACTGTAGTGCAATATAACGTAGGAGATCAGACCGGGTGCTATTAACATCTCTGCCAAGAACATAATCTGTAAGCCAGAAAATGGTTGGCATGACCGAGACTTTTAATTAAAGCTCTTGCTGGTGCAGAACATTAGAATAAAACCCTTCCAATAAGCAACGTTTCTGCTTTTGCACTGGCTGCTAACATTGTAGGATATACTTCAGGGCCAGCTTCATGTGGCATGATAGCAGGTGAAAATAAACTGTCCTTTTAATAACAACACGGCTATGACAACTATATAATCTCATTTACTGGACCAAATTCCTCAATATCTGGTCAATTTAACTAGAACCCAGTGTTGGACATGTATCTATTTTCATGTATGAATGTTGTGAATGTGCCGTGTGTCTTGCTGTAATAAGGCTTGGTGTTCCTTCAACTTGTCTTCTCACTGTGAATGTTGAAATGATTCAGCTGTACGTGAGAGTATCTGTGTTATCTGTAATGTTCACCCTCACTGTATGTCCAGTTATCAAACTGACCTGTGCTTCACCTCCCTACCTCTATGTGAGTTTACACCAATTTGCACACTAATAAATGCTGTTTATACATACTTTATATATATATACTGTATGTGTGTGTGTAGCGTTTGTACTGCATTTCATTTTCATTTTTGACATTTCTTTTTAGTGTAATACAATAAATATAATTTACAATGTAAAAATTCTAAGGGTCCTAGTAATAGATTATATTCTGATGGAAACATATTTATTTAGTTTTGTTAATGCACCATATTTGAAAACACTTAGGGCACTAGATATGTATGTAATTTTTTTTATTTAAGTTAATTATTTTCCATCATTCAAACCTTTGCAATATCTATAAAACAATGAACAATTACAAGCGCTGTACAGTTGACCAAATCACTATAACCACTGTATGTCCAGTTATCAAACTGACCTGTGCTTCACCTCCCTACCTCTATGTGAGTTTACACCAATTTGCACACTAATAAATGCTGTTTATACATACTTTTTTCCCTACAGTAATTGGTTGCAACATTCATTGCACTATTCCTAGAATCTCACAGACCTTTCCAAGTCACATTTTCCATTAAATGTAAAAATTGATAACTAGATAAATGAATTAATATTGTAATAATAATAATTTAATATCATTAACATATTTAATGATAAATAATACATAAAAATGTAATTAAGAATTAATTACTATTAGAACCCTTAATACTTTTTTCTTTGCATGGTGACATTTTCCGAACACGTATGCACATCTTGTCCCCAAATTCTAATTACAGTAAAGCTGTGAAATTAAAATAAAGTGATTTTTTTTTTTTAAAAGCATAAAAAAGTTATGCTATGCAAATAAAGGAAATGCTTATTTGTCAAGAAAGAGAATGAGATATTTGAGAATGAGATGTATATTTATTATGTATATATAAATACACACACATGCATGTTAGTTTTGTTAATGCACCATATTTGAAAACACTTAGGGCACTAGATATGTATGTAATTTTTTTTATTTAAGTTAATTATTTTCCATCATTCAAACCTTTGCAATATCTATAAAACAATGAACAATTACAAGCGCTGTACAGTTGACCAAATCACTATAACTGCAACTGAATGTGTAAATGTACATGCATGGACATACATACTGTATATACACACATATACACCATTACAACTGTTGACCCCATGCTGTTTCCTTTGCCATTTAATGCAACATCAAGATCTTCCTAAAACTGGCTTTCAAGGAAACCAAAGAGACAAAAAAAAAAGGTGGGGGCCACATGTCCTTCATTTACTAAAAATGAAACCGTCCTAGTCTGGAGTAGAAGTGTGTTTCCACGTTTCAGTCAAAACAGCAAATGACTTTGGCACACTGTGCGAAGTAAACATTTCATCCAATTCAAAGACTAGCCATCATGTATTGCTCCGAATTTCTTCAAAAAGCCCATCTTTCAAAGCCCAAACTTTACATAATTTCATTGGCTTCTCCTTTTAAACTGGAGAACGGTGGCGTGATTCACTATGGCAAAACTACCTCTGCTTTCCTCATCCAGCAGAATCATGTGACATACAGGAACCCGATGAAGCTACAGAACGCAGCCAACAAAATACAGGTAGGTGGACTGATTTTCTTCCTAAAGGCCACACAATCTCTGCCCAGACTCAAAAGAGAGTCGTCCGCATGTTTCTGTTGCTGTCTTCATACTTGCTGATGGAGAACTGTTATTTATGGGACAATACAGAGTGGTGCAGACAAACCCAACATAAACAAGTCTTAAGATTAACATAACACTTACTGCTGATACATGAGGAGAGCTGACCGAAAGCCCGTCAGGGACTCATTTAGTCTGGATTCCCTAGCCTACAATAAGTTAGTTAGAACTACTACGGTGTTATACATGAAATGCAGGTGGGTTAACTGATTTGTTTCACATATCACAGGCTTCTTTGTCTGTTGGATTTACAGCAACACTAGTTCTGTTAAAATCAACCGAAGTACCACAATAATTCACAAGGTTTGGATGTGAAAAAGTATTTCAGGGGCATGAATAAACTGCTAATTAAAAGGACAAACACAAAACCGTGTTGTGTTTCTCTATTGTGACTTCAGATGCTTCTCAAATGCACACTTCTTTGAAAGCTGCTTAGAAACACAGTCACACACACACACACACACACACACACACACACACACA
>NW_015552625.1:1569198-1604252 GCF_001515605.1 Sinocyclocheilus anshuiensis | reverse complement strand
CACACACACACACACACACACACACACACACACACACACACACACACACACACACACACACACACACAAAACAACTCACATTTTCCTTACAGTATCATGGATAACAAAGGCAGTAACTTTTAATCATGAAAAGAAGAAGGATGCTCAAGTAGTGATATAATGTGCCATGTTTGGCCACGGCTGCTGAGGATCAAGATCGATCTTGCGAATAAAAGATCCATGACTTTAAGGAGGCAGGAAAGAAGCTTTTCCAACGGCCATGTTATGATGTCAAAGTCAGAAGAAATCATGGAAGATGAGGAGTAATACACATCCATCTTTGCTCGAATCCCAAGAAAGCAGGAGCAAAGCTTCAGATCAGCCTCTGCTTGGAGTTAGCAGGTTATTAACATGATTTGTTTACGTAATACACTTGGCGAAGAAAAAAAGGCTACACAGAATTAAGAAATAAATTATTAGAGTGAAAAATGTGGCTGAGAAACATTTGTTTGTGTTTGAAGACATGTTTTAGATACTGATTTGTTAGCAGCCAGTGCTACAGTATGTGAATCCAGCAGTCACGTTCTGTACAATGTCTCGGTTCTCCTTCAGAACACACCAGGGGCCCTTACAGGAAACGGGTTGAATCTTTACACATTGCACCTTTAACAGAAAACGACAGATTGACAATTTAATAGAAACTAGAAAAAAAAAAAAAAAGTCTCGATTTTTTTCCCCGCTCTTTTTGAGTGAGCACCGCGAGCCGAGAAACACGAGGCTGCCGTTGTCCTCCACAACGTGTGTCTGTGACGGTGCACACAACAAATGAGTCCTCCCCTCGATCCCACAAATTAAACCAAACCCAAACTAAAATCCAGTCCAATCACAGCGCAGGAAGGGAGCCTCCATGAAACGTAATTTACATTCAACAATATTGGTAACGTGACTAGAAAAATAAAAGAATGGATGTCCAGAAAAAAGAGAAAAAAAAAAAAAAAAAAAAGGAGCTGGAATTCAAGAAAACGAGACAAAAAGGCAAAAATTAAGAAAGACGAAAAATGGAAAAGAAAATCCCAAACATGGTTTCGATACAGTTTAGACGCTTAAGATTCACTTTCCAAACGCTGGACAACAGATGAAACAGTGAGGTATATAGTTAGATGGAAATAGTCATCATCTTGTTTGTGTTTTCATTGCCCCGTGGCCCTCGAGGACCACCAGACCGCACCGTGGCGGCCCTGAGTCTGTATCTGGGCAGCGATTATCTCTGAGGGGCGAGTGCGTGCCCAGCACGGGCTGTCCGAGGGCGAGAAGGGGAGGGCTGGGATCGGCGTGTCAAGCTACGGCTGCAGATTGAGAGTGAACTTCCACTGCTGGGTGAGCGACGGGCTGCACACTTCCACCGTCAGGCCTCCGTTCCGTGCGCTCCGGCTGTCCAGGCACAGATTGCTGCCCACATGCCGCAGTTTGGAGTTGTTGTCGATCTGCTCCCATTTCTGCAATAGAAACACAATGATGATGATGATGTTGAAAATCCTCCTCCAAACCCCTGCTTTGAGCACAGCATGCTCACCTGTCTGTTGTCGTTCTCCCTGCAGCCCTGCAGTTTGATCTGTGAGCCAGCGGTGCGATCCACCACCGTCAGGCAAAGGTCCATGTGTTTGACTGATTTGTCTTTAGTCAGGGCCCATTCCTGTTCATGAGAAACATGGTAAGCAGGTAGCATTTGCCGAAAATACACCCACATAAATCTACACAGGAACTTCACGGAAAAAAATGGCTTGGTGAGAGGCTGCTATTTTCTGAAATGTACATAAGTAAGTTTAAGAAGGTTTGAGATGTTATGTGACGTGATATGCTGCTGTAATCCACCCAAAAAAAGCATGCTGCTAATTCTTTTATAATTATGCCGTTTTTGTGAGCTCCAAGTAAAAAAGGTGTTTAAAATGGTGTAAATAACATAAAAGGTAGGTTATTAATATATCATTTATATTAATCTAAATAAAAATACAAATTACTTATAATACATACAATAAATATGAATATTAGAATGAATGATTTTTGAAGGATCATGTTACACTGAAGACTTCAGCTTTGCCATCATAGCAATAAATTACATTTCAAAGTATATTACAATTATTTTAAAATGTAATAACATTGCACAATATTACTGTTGCACTGTATTTTTGAGCAAATACATTTATATATAAATTAGGTTATATATTAAAATAAACAAAATGCAAAAAAAAAAAAAAGGAACAAAAGCATGTTGATAAATCTTTCATAATTAGTTTGCATGCACCTTAATAAATGTACACCTACATGCAATTTTTATATTGTATTCAAATGTATTTATTTTTCTATATTACCACTAGTTTCGCATTATTACCATTAGGAAACTAGTCACATTATTATTATTTTCATTATACTTTTATACTTGTAATTTTAACTAGTCACTATATTATGTTATGTTATGTTATGTTATGTTATGTTATATTATATGTTATGGATTTAATTTTCATATTCAAATAGACAAGTATATACAAAATGTAATAACATTGCACAATATTACTGTTGCACTGTATTTTTGAGCAAATACATTTATATATAAATTAGGTTATATATTAAAATAAACAAAATGCAAAAAAAAAAAAAAGGAACAAAAGCATGTTGATAAATCTTTCATAATTAGTTTGCATGCACCTTAATAAATGTACACCTACATGCAATTTTTATATTGTATTCAAATGTATTTATTTTTCTATATTACCACTAGTTTCGCATTATTACCATTAGGAAACTAGTCACATTATTATTATTTTCATTATACTTTTATACTTGTAATTTTAACTAGTCACTATATTATGTTATGTTATGTTATGTTATATTATATGTTATGGATTTAATTTTCATATTCAAATAGACAAGTATATACAATCAACCAAAAATTATTCAGCTGTTAAATTTAAGTACACAATGAGATAATACCAATTTAGGTCAACCAATTACCAAGCAATGCCTAATTTTGCTCAGTCTGCGGTGTAAAAAGTTTCATTAGCAATTAAAGAAAAACACTTAAGAAAAACATGGTCAGGTCAAGGTATTTGAATAATTTTTGGTCCCAAATTTTTGTCAGTTTTACTGGTAGGCCACTGTACGAAGAATTTTTAGTATAAAAATATCAAAAAATTATATCTGGTGTCTGAATAATTTTTGGTTTGACTGTACATGTAGAAGTGTGATTAACCATTTAAATCCATCAGACTTGCACACTGTGATGATAAACACAGATAAAAGTAATCCAGAAACTACCATGCGGCCCTAATTTATACGTCGCTCACCCTCCACAAGTGCATCGCTCATTTAAACGAACCCAAACTCACTGCCGAGTCCATCACCCAGTGCTCTGCTGCCACACCTGACATAAGACTGTTCAGTACCTGAGATCGGATTGGTACCTGATTGCCCCCTGCATTGTGGCACTCATACACCCCCACCACGCCGTCAGCAAAGTGTCCCAGTGTGTCCAGACAGTTCTGACCCTGCTGTAGTGCTCCAAAGGCTATGTCCTGATGATCAGGGACCCTAAACAAGACAGAAACAAGAAACGAGTTCGGTACCAATTACACAACCTTTTGAACTGCATTCACTGGTTGTCGACTCCAATAAAATTCTATCACTTTAACTTTACATGTCTAGACTTAAATTAAAACTGCCGGCACATTTAAACATTACGTGAAAACGTTAAAGACTCTGTTTACACTTTATCAATCATTGTGCCAAATCAAAGGTTTATGCACAGAAAGCAAAAAGCTCATACATACCTATGAACAAAACTTCACAGACTAGCAGGTGTAAATACGGTCAAAGTAATCCAACAGCTATTTTACCGTAGCTCAGGATAGACGTTCTCCAGGTACCACTTAAATGGTTTGCAGCCCAACCTCTTCTTCATTTCCAGCCGGCTCTGAATGCTGGAAATAATGAGGGAAAGCCAGTCATGTGGACTTCATTTGGAGGTCTAAATCTCTCAAAACAGAGAACTTCAACTAGCCAAGTCTGAAATTAGTGGCCTCTCGTGGCCTTGGCAGTGAGCAATCTTCACATGTTAAAGAAAACAAATGTCTTACTCTATTCCAAACTTTTCCTTAGCAATAATATTTGTAAATTAAAACAGATACACACTTACTTGCCATAGGGCACATTACGGGCTGAGGGCACAGCAGCGTAGTAGAAGTTCTTAAAATCATCCATCCAAACCTCTGCCGCTCGCCTTGTGTTCCTACAAAGACAAGCACAAGCACATGAGAGTAAATGATACATTTTATGAAGAGATACTGATGCTCTGCTAATGACCATAACATGTCTACTACATTATTCCTGAATCTAACTTCAACACTAATGGACCTTCTGCAGCAAGTTACTGGGTGCTTTATAATTAAATTTCAACTGCACTACCTCAACATCTCACTTATCACCGGCTGCAGTGCTGCATCCACCCACTGGGTGGAGTACATGAACCAGAATAATAAAGGGCTCATGTGGTTTGAGCAATCACCAAACCTAAGGTAAATAAGAATTGTGTTTTTTAGCTACTGTAACGTTCCTCACTCTGGGTACCCAGGAATATATGTAACATCTAGCAAGATTACAACAATCCTGACTACGGTTAAGTATCCTGAAATGGTGATAAAAAATTGATAGCTCAAAGTCTAACACACTCAAAATATAATATAATATAATGTAACATACTATAAATGTAATACAACACAACACAATACAATTTAGCAGCAATTATTTCAGTCTTCAGTGTCACATGATCCTTCAGAAATGATTCTAATATTCTGATTCTGCTCAAGAAACACTGTTTATCATAATCAATGTTGCAAACAGTTGTGCTACATAATATTTTTGCCAAAAATGCGAGAATATAAAGTTCAAAAGAACAGCATTGATTTGAAATTTAAATCTTTTGTAACAGTGTAAGAGTGTTAAAAGTGTTTACTGTCAATTTTGATAAATTTAATGCAGTATTAATTTCTTTAACAAAAATTACTAATCCCAAACTTTCAAATGATAACATAACATAATTCGATGTATACCTGGCAAAGACAGTGCCGCTGCCCCCTGGGAAAGTGTATGGATGCTGTTTCCGGAAGACGTGACCCACTCGACTGCAGGGAATGATCTCCAGATTGCCTCCGCACTGCCAGACCCGGAATGAGATCTCTGAAGATCACAACAGCAGCCAGAGATTAATAAGACATATCACAAAACACACAAACAGCCAGTTCATTAATGTACATTTCCAAATGGGAAAATAAGGTAAAGGGTCAAAACTCATAATTGCAACTGATTTATATTCAAATAAACAAAAAAAGCTCTTCTTTGTGAAACTTCTTGGTCTTTGCAAACTTCTTCAGACACACACATGCAAAATGCAACTTTATTCCATGCTGATGGATCATTTCTGGAGCTGTTGTAGACTTTTCCACAAGCAGCCCAGCAGAGAAAAGTGCTGCGTTTGTGGAATGAGTCAGGATTTTCTTTCAGAATCCGTCATGCCACAGACATTATGACAAAACCTGAAAAACTCTACCTCATTGAGACTTACACTGCAGTTTTCTATTCAAGTCTCGTTGCTAATAATATAAAAAAGCAATAGTTCTTCAGGTGATCTAAATTGCCCCTTACATTTCTGGCTGAGTAAGGCATTCTCTCATATAATCTAATGATACAGAAGTACCATGATTTCATTTTCAGTATTCATATACAGAGACGCCACATAGGATTTGAACACTTATGCCACATCAGTGAGACACAGATTTAAGAATTACACCACATTAAATTAAACCATGTGGCTTTTGTAAACAATTAATGCTGACCTTTTTCAAAGCCATTTTTCATGGTCCTAAAATAATTTTAGTGGATGTATAAATTCACACTGCCTTTAAGCCCTCATAAATAGAACCTACTTAAGAGTTCATAAATAGCAATTACAATGTAATATGCATTCAAATTAATTTAGTAGAAATAAAAACATATGCATTAGATAATTTCCCTTTCCCTTCTATATATTTAATGCAATATGAGTCCAGATACATTTTTGGGGCCACTTTGAATAAGCAAATCTTCAATATAAACAAAGGACACACTGGTAGATTGAGAAGATCCACTGTGTCTTCTGTCAGTCAGCTCCAATCAGCTTGTCCCAGCACAACATACGAAATGCAGGACATTTAGAGAAATAAAGCATCCACTCACCAAGATTCTCACCGCCCCACACGTCCATCATCATGTCGTACTTGCCCAGCTCCTCAAAGTAGTTCTTGTCCATTACAAAGAGGCCACCAGCAATCATGGGAGTCCTGGACAACACAAGCAACACAACATCAAATCTTGGACTTACTTAGAACTTTATACACTTCATAGAACTTACTTTCTATTAAAAATATACTAAGAAGTTATCTGATACACTGGCGATGTGTTTTGTTTCAGTGGCCATTTGTGACTTAAAACTTTGTGCTCATTTCACTCTCCAATGCTGTGATAGAGCAATCTGATCACAGCCTCATAAACAAAGTCATTAAACAACACTGGAATCATTAAATGAGAATGAAGAGTGCTGTGTCATGAAGACTTTTACACAGCACATCCCATAAAGGCACCACACTGTTTATTATCTTAATGTACTTTTAATGTAGCCACTGCACGGTGATTGAGATTTCACATCACAGCAATGCACCCTCCATACAATCCCCCATTTCGGTTGCTTCACACCTTACTTTCTCTTTTCCACTCGCCTTCAGCTGTTAATGATTCGAGTCATTCCCCGGAGAACAGACCTTTTACAAACAAGCAAGCAAGCAAGCACATGGGCTCCTGGGACAAACTTGTTTCGTTATTACAAGAACTTTAGGGGATTCTTTTCCCATGTTGACCCGTGCGTATTATTTTACCAATAATAATGCAGTGTTTGAGAGCATAGAAGTTGCACAAGAAAATCTTCAAAAAAACAACTCTAGCACTCCAGCCATTAAGTGTTGTTATTGTTAACTGAAACGATAAAAAAACTTTGTTTTTGTCAATGAAATAAAGCTCAAATAAATTACATTATGAATATTACATTAAAAACTTAAAAAAAACAAAAAAAACTAAAATTAGAAATGTCAACTTTGCAACTACGTGAAATAAGGTTAATCTGAAGTACAAAAATGAAACAAAACGAAAACTGAAAGCCTAAATCTTCAAGAACAGTCTTAAAAAATAAAAAACAGACTGCACTCCTATAGCTGGAGTTCTGTTTCAAGAGAGTCTATAGACAAACAGTTGACACTGAATTAATTAGAGAACAGTGTGAGAAGAATAAAAAGTAGTCATCTGTCAATAATCAATCTCCGACTCACACCGGTGATCCAAAACATTTGCAGTGCGGATATTTAAGAAGATAGACTAATTCTTACTTGATAGGAGCAATGGGGTTTCCCTGCCGTGCTCGTCTTTGTTCCAGGGTCATGTAGTCCCATTTAAAAACTAGATTCCAATCAAAACCTGGATAAAGATTAGACACATTACATTAGGGATGAAGTCTGATTTTAAATGTAGGTTCAATGCCCTGCTCAGCCATGTGTCAGGTAAGGGAATAAGGGAGCATATTACTGATTCTGATGAACTTCACTGATGAAAAGACTGAGGCTTTGTTCAGAACAGCATACTATCATGCTACTTTGACAGTATGCAGCATCTATTCTGTGCACAGCATTCAAATGTTTTCATGTAACATTTCTTTTCATGAAAAGACATTTTACACAAAGCTGGATTAAAACCACATTTGCATTACCAGTAGGAAAAACCATAGCTTGCCAAACAGCAAAAGAATAGTCTTAAAGTTTTAAGTAATCGTGGGGGTTAGGCTTTGGCTCTGTGTGAATGCTGTATCCTTAAAACCTTGCTGTTGGCATGTCTTATTTTCCCAATGCCTCTTGTTTTCTGTCGGCTGTACACAAGAATCAACATAAAATGTGACACTCGGTAGCTTTAGATGGTGAAATAAATGCAAGAAAAAAGAAAACGATCACATGCAAATAAACAAGGTGGCTACATTTGATACGCTGAACATTTCATAAAATGGAATGGGAGAATTTCTTATGTATACAGACACGAAATTAAAAATTGTTATCGGTAACTGAAATAAAGCTGATATAAATTCAATTATATTTATTACACCAAAAACGTAGAAATGCTGACTTGCCAATTAAGTGAAATAAGCTTAAGTTGAAGTAATAAAACGACAAAAACTAAAGCTAAATAGAAGTACTTGAAACTTAATAAATATGACAATTACTAAAATTAATAAAGTACTAAAAAAATGTTATATTATAATATATAAATATAAATATTAAGAATAAATATTTAAATATTAATAATATAATAAAAACTAGAAATGATGACTTCACATTTCAATTTTCTTAAATATTCAGAAACACAATCTGCAATAAGTTTAAATGGAGTATGTATTTTAACTGTTTGCTGAATTAATAGCAGACATTTATAGAGAAGTAAGAAATAAATTAAAAAAACAGTAGTAAGAACTGTAAATAACCCCAATATTTTAATCCCCAAATTCAAGATGCAGTATATCAAAGTAACAATAATGTAGCATCCTACTGTTTAAAAAGTTTTGGTACTTATTTACGTACTACTTTTTTTTTTTTTTAAGTACCATACAGTAAATACTGTGTATTCCATAGCATTCCATTCTGAACATATTCAAACAAAAAAAAATAGAGATAATGCTAGATAAAGTCTAAATGCCGGTTAACCAGCACACACGGAACCAGAATGTGGTGAAAAAAGCCCATATAAATAAAATGATATTTATTACATGCTGCTTTATAAAATACAGCGATACCAACATGGATAGATCCATTTCCATATTATTTCCCACTGCATCCAGAGACCTCAAAGCTCATAGAGGAAAAGCTATTCCACTCAGAGATAGAGCTATTATGCATAAAACCCCCAGACAAAAATCAATCAAATGGTTTCCATTCCAAAAGGACATTTTCTCTTTTGGAGATTCATCATGCTCTCTCACTCTTCTGCACATTGCGCTGCCTCCACAAATGCTCTCTGTA
This sequence comes from Sinocyclocheilus anshuiensis, assembly GCF_001515605.1. NCBI lineage: Eukaryota > Metazoa > Chordata > Actinopteri > Cypriniformes > Cyprinidae > Sinocyclocheilus > Sinocyclocheilus anshuiensis. The sequence continues at coordinate 1,595,136 of NW_015552625.1, read as the reverse complement.
TTGCTTTCACTCCAAACATGCATCTAAACATACAGTACCTCACACACAATATAGCCCTGCACATGAAATATAATAAATGCCATCTGCTGTACTACCCATAAACACACGCAAATACATGCATGAATGGATGCAATCATATCAGACACATGCACACAATCCAAAGCAATACAAGACTGGATAGTGATTGAAGTGTTATGAGGAAATAGGAGCTGATGAAAGAGATTTACCTCCTTTAAGATCTGCAGATGCCCCCACATACTGGAAATTGTCCATGTTAATGACATCTATGATAGGCGACACAACCCGAGTCTTATCCTGCCGAGAACAACAAATGATGTGAAGCTGGGCTGACAGTACTGTACAAGCATATGAAACGAGATGACTTCTCACATCTCTGCTACAATGCATTCTTAAGATGTATCTGATAGAAACAATAAAATTCAACCAGAATTAAAATCGCTGAAAGTCCTGACATTAAGAAATGTGCACTGCACTGCCGTTACGAATCACGGCAAATCCATCAGAAATACCTAGGAAAATCCCATTAATCTTGTGAGCGTCGCTGACACATGACTGGAGTATTTAGAGTTGAGTGCTATGAGTTAAACACTCCAGAAAAGACAGGCAATCAACTCTACGTGATAAGTGTGGAGAATTTAACACTAAATATAAATGCATTGCTTCTCAGACATCTTCCAGTATTCATCATGACAATTCTGGGACACCCTGACCAATCAAATCATCCCAACTGTGGCTTCACCTCTGAATTAACAAATTCATTTGTCACCGTGCTGGAATGTTTCCACATGGCAATTTTAATATGCATGTAGGTACAATAAATACAGTTCGTTATATTAATACATTCAAATTAAATATCCGTCTTCAGTTCATTTAGTGAAATACTAAAAGTGCTTTGCTGAATAAAAACAACATGTCTTGATTATTTTAAACTTTATTTTACTGTATTTTACTTCTTGAATTAAACATTTTGAAACCACAAATCATTGTTTGATTAAAACGATGGCTCCTGTGAAACTTTTCTCAGCATAACAGAATGTCAATGTTTGTATAAAGCAATTCAATAATATTAAATTTTCTCTAAATATGGGTAAAAACTAGGCTTAACAGTAGCTGATACTTTGAAATTCATCCTTTTTTTTTTGGTGGGCAAAAAATTGCTTAGTTACAAAATGGTTGATACAATTCTTAATATGTTTGGAACAAAGTAACTATCTGACATCTAATTTTTTTATATTATTTTTTTATATGTCTAGTGATGATATGTTTTGGTAACATTCAATATACAGTAAGGAAATTCACTGTATTGACTGCTAGTAGTTCATGTTTAGGCGAATACTGATATAAAGCTGGAAGAACTCTAATGACGACGAAAAGTGAAAAATGTCAAAAACCATTAAAAACCAATTCATTAGGAGTTCAGCTCTTGACTAGATCTACTCATCAATTTAGGTAGTATATTTCTGCTCATGCACACATGTACATACATTTTAAATTATAATAATTATTTTGCTTCAATATAAGTCCTGTGTAGAGGTACTTCTCCAGAAACAGGACAACATTTAATTCATGCTCGGTATAATCATCATGAAGAAGCGCTTGGATACATTCTGGGGTCACTAACTCAGTTTGATTATGTGCTTATCTGGGTCATCCGGCTGAAAATGAAGACACCTAACAATATAAATGGGGTTATGAAACCTCTTACTACATTTATGCCTGTAATTTGTCCTTTCAGTGTCTTATACTTCTACTCCGTTATTTATTTTCTGAGTCAAAAGCCTTGAGGCAATTTCAGAGTAATTACGTGTGCCTAGGGATGCAACTGAAGCAAATATTTCTTTTAGATCAATCTGATCCTGAACCAGAGCGGACCTGCACATCCGCAACTGGGGTGTGTTTACTTGCATTCAACACACCTGTGCACACACACTGAGGACTTATCTACATGCTGTACTAACACACGGTGTTGAATGGCACTAGTTCCCCTTCACAATATTCTTTATGGCTTGTTTGAGAATTGTTGGCAGTCGACAGCAGGATTGGATACAAACAGGTATAATGATATGGCACTCCAAGTACAGTTTGTGCATCAAGACACACAGCCAAAGAAAACAATAACTTCTCATCTACTCTTCTCTTTTATCATCTTGGCCTGACATCTGCAATTGCAGTGAGCTGCTAAACGTCCGCTGCTGTAATGAGCATGTGTGATTATAGCCTCCAAAAGCAATGGCTAATTTGCCAAATCTGAGAACCGTAAGACCCAATGTTTTGCTGCTTGTCAGAGAAAGAAACAATAAGACAGAGAAAGAAAAACATGGCTGACCTCAGCAACCCTTTCTAGCAGGGGCTCCAACCAGTGTTCATTACACTCGCAGTGGCTGTCAAGGAAGGTTAGTACATTGGCCGTGGCCGCATCCGCCCCTCTGACTCGGGATCGCATCAAGCCTGAGAACAGACACAACACAACACACAAACACCGGATTGAGACTCAAAAGCACTGAACTATGCAGAAGGTTGTCCTCCCTGTATTCTAACCTAATGATCACACAAGTGTGCAGGGAACCAAAATGACAGTCCAACATACACGTCAAAAGTACTGGTATTTTGGGTACTTCACAAGTTTGTTGTGTTCCAAAAGATGTTTTGGAAAAAGTAATGGTATGATGCCCGTGTATTTTTAGGTTAGTTCTCTCTGAAGGGAATGAAGGGAAGCAGACATAAAATCACCTATTGAATATGAACACAAAATTAAGCCATAAAAGGAAAAAAGGAGAACCTCTGGGAGTATCAGTGTTAATGCATCATATCTAATCATGCATTGCATTTTTAATTAAAATTATTTTTATTTTTTTTCTGAATGTTTATTTGAATACTTTATAATGTTGGTAGGTACCTAAAAATAATCTGGTGGTGATATTAAATCATATAAAATAATCTAATGCTGGTATTTTTTGCCTTATTTTATTATCATCTATTTAACTTGTAATTACTTGGGGAAAAAATAATTTAAAACAACGCACAACAAACACACAAAAAAACAAAAAATCAACCAAAAAACAACATGGTTGTTACCATACCGCATGGGACGATGTAAGCAAAGAAAACACTTTCTTCTCTCTAAAATATAATAAGAGAAAGCTCATCTAGTGGCTCATGGGGAGACCTAAAAATCAATTTTCAAGCACTGAGAAACATTAAATATTAATTAACCTGTTTGGCTCTTTGTAACAAAATCTATATAATCTTCATGAGCACAGGTTTATTATTTATTCATTTATTTTTTGACATTTAATCTAACATTAATTTACTACGATCTTTACCAGAGAGAGTACATGTTAGTTCTTTCTTTTCTTTAACATCAAGTAATTTGTGTTTCAAAAAAGATTTTTGCAAGCAAATACAAGGAGCTTGTTCAGTTGGACTGAAATAGGATTTGAACGAAAGGCTTTGGATACGAATAAACAAACTGCAGTTTTGGCTACAGAACAGCATTTTTTGCTTGACAGATATATAAAACAGCTTCCAAAAATACACTCCAGCTCATAACAGACCATTTGCTTTTCTCTTCTTTAATTTTCTCCATATTTGCACCTATGAAGTATGCAGCGCTTGTAATGACTTCATGCTGAGGCTGGTCACAATTAGTCGCAATAGTAAAACTTCAGCTATTTTTAATAGACGCCTAGATTTTAATGACCAAACAAGAGCTGCTAGTAAAGGGCCACTGGTCCTCAGTGCTGATCCTAGACTTCTGGGGGCCCTACGCAAAACTGTGTCGGGGAAAGTGCTTGAGAAACAGTATCTCTTCCGCGGCTCGGTAAGCTTTCAACTTGTTTTTTTAGTCTCGAGCAAGACTGTACGACATTCACATTACATGATTTGACTGATTTTTACGTAGAAAGGGCAATGATCATTCATGTTTTCATAACCACTGGCCAAATTCAAAAACGAAAATTAAATCATCTTTGAGAGCAAGGGGGCCCCCCTGGTGTTTCGGGGGCCCTACGCAGCTTGCGTATTTTGCGTATAGGGAGGATCGGCTCTGCTGGTTCTTACATATTAACTAGGGTATAGTTTTGATTAACAATGTTACTGTGATTCAGAGGGTTATAAATCACTCACCCTCTCGACGATCGTTCCGTAAGACTCTGACTTTCTCGATTTTCCCAAGTAAGGCACCATCTTCAGCTGAAAGCCCAGAGAAAACATTGTGTCAGCTCAAGTGTTCAGGGCAATACATCTCTTCTATTATATATGCAGTAGTTAATATACACAGGAGGAATGTGGTAAAATGTGCCAGTGGGCAACTTGTGTCACTTCGTTAATCCAGAAAAAGTCGGCACAATTTTGTAAATGTCACCATATATTTAGAAAGGGCACATCATGTACAGCTTGCTACAAACTTCTTTTTGGTCTTGAGAAACTTTAGGGCAGGGAACTACAGGTCAAACTTCTTGAGTGCTGGCCAACAGAAACCCATCACAAATGTTTTTCCACAAAGTTACATACTGAAGAAGCCACTTCATCTCAGAGTTAAATGAAACCACAAGGTAGGAGCATAATTTCATATTTTCTTGAAACCTTAATTGACTGTGTCCCTTTTTTGACATTTCTTTGGTCATATGTTACCAACTAATAAAAATTAATAGCAGACACACTGAAATATAATCGGGTGCACTAGTTTTACCTCCATCTGAATTCTCCTTGCCTACAGATGACAATTTGATTAAAAAGGGGGCACAGATACCAAACTCTCCACTACATATTGTGAAAACAAAAACTTGAAATGAAAATGTAACGGACAGTTCTGAAAGAGCATTATGTCCAAAAACAAAGACCATATTCAAATGCCAATATGCAAAAGTAGGATCACAAACCACACATGTAAAACCACAGAAGAAAGACGAGGAATAATAAGTCCAGTGCCTGCCAGGTTCCCTGCAGCAGAGCGTTATAGAGGAGGGCTGCATTGCTTTCAGGACAGGGTTCATACAGAGTTCAGACATCTGAAGAGGTCACACTAGGGGTTTGACATCCAAAAAAACAAAAAGTGCAATGGGCTGGGGACTCGGGAACACGGTTGGTGCCATGACGACACACTTTATACAATCAAATCTCAGTTGGACTGTTGTCGTGTTCTGCTATATGGATGTACTGCATGATTTATGTTGAGAAAACAAGAGTGTGTGATGATAAAATAACTTGTACAGGGTAAAACACTGACCAAAAACCATGATGAAACCGATTGTATATGATTGTGAGATGATTTAAGTTCTGTACCATTTAGTTGGATTGGTATCTAAAGATCAAAACACTTACGGCTGTCACTGTAGTCGTCCACCAAGATGATCTCTTTGACCAGATGAGAAGGACTCTTCTTCAGCACACTGAAGACAGGAAAAGAGGACGGGTTGAATGCATGTTTATGCTTAAGTGTAGAGAGAGAAAGAAATCTTAGTCTAGATCTTAGTAGATATGTCAAAAGTAGAGGTACGTTATTGTTCAATAGTTTATAGGATAATTTTTAGTTTAAAAAAAAAAAAATCATGTAATATTTGTATTACATGAGGATGCATTCACATTAAAGACATTAAAATTGTTATAAAAAAAATAATGTTTCTTTTGAACATTATATTCATCAAAGAATCCTGAGAAGAAAAATATTCCACACAAATATTAAGCAGCATAAGGATTTTCAACATAAGTAACATAAATTTTACTAATATTTCACAATATTACTGTTCACTGTATTTCTGATCAAATATATGCAGCCACGGTGAGCTTTCCTTCAAAAAAGTTATACCGACCCCAAACTTTGGATAGCAGTGTACTTCTGTACTAAAGTGCATATGTGACATAATATTCTGTATTAAACACTATAATGTAAACACAGTCTAGTAGACAGTAATATGTAATAATTTGTAATATGAATTACAAAAATTAACAACAAAAAAACATGCACTTCTCTTAATTTGTGCTTTATTACTGACTGCTTACTTTATTTAAAAATATATATATTAATAATTAATATATAATTATTATAATTAAAATTTATTTTAAACTCCTTAATTTAAATAAAGGAGTGTGCTCAATAATAGTTTTGCTGTATTCAAATTAGTAAAAAAAATAGTGAAATTCTACTGGTAATGGCATCAAGATGTTTCTATGGTGACAATCCCACATCACAGTGCATTAAAAACTGTTATTTGACATGACGTCTCACCTGACCACAGTGCGCAGCAGGGCTGAACGGGCCTCGTTGTGGAAAGTGATAACCACACTGGAAGCAGGAAGATCTGTCCTCCACTGTTTGTGACGACAACTGAGAGAGAGAGAGAGAAAAAGAAGATATATTAACATATAGGCAACCACCAGTATATTTTCTTCAGAAATCGAGTCAAGTACAATTGATGATCAACTGTTCAACTGACTAGTTGAAGCATTCGAAAACGTAATGAGACTGATGGGATTTGTATTGAAGAGAAGCTCTACACAGTGAAAACCCATTGTCACACCGCTACACCTGAATGCAGTCTCACACCCTCAGAGGAGCTCAAAGCCCACATTCATTTAATGCTTCTCTGAGGCTGAGATGGACAGGAGGTCATGCATGCTTAAACTCTCTGGACTCGCGTCTCCAAACATGCACACACATATATGTGCACAGTATAAAGGTTTCAGCTACACACACCCACTGTTTATATCCCAGAGGTTTTAATTAGACAGCTATGGGTCTAATCCTCTGGTTTCCTAGCACCTCTCATCGAGGATAAGAGCACACAATGCTTCCTCTGCACTGATGCCATCGATTTTGTGGCCACTGGATGCCTGGCAGGGGAATCGGGGTCAATTCCTCCTACACTGCTGTTAAACAACAGGTCAGGGTTGAGAGCCCACCATCAGAGACTCCAAACTGACTTCAGAAAAGGGATGAGATTAGAGTCATCCATGACACTAATTCTACACACTTGGCATCCTATTTAATTCCATTACGGCCAGAGAAATCACATTCATAAAGGTATAAGGTGGTACATCTATATTTTTCCCCAACTTTTTTCAATCTTTGCATTGAATGTGTATAGGCATTTCAACTATTTTACACTCCTTGACTTCTTGGGAATACATTAAGGGGCCAGCACACATTTCTAGCCCTGTTTGCTGGAGGTCTCGGGAGGAATAACTGTGCAGTAGGCCATTAATAGAATGGCCGCTTTGACTAGAAGACAAGCACTTTTTAGAGCATATCCCATTGGCATGCTTCCCTCCGCTGGCCTCCAACCACCCAGCATGGCACCAAATAAACTCTCAAATACTTCCACTGCTGCAGCTTAAGTCAGTAGCTAATAGAATAAATGTTCTGGTCTCAGTGTGCTGAATGCACGCTTCTATGTTTTAAGCTTTTGATTAACTAATCAATATTTGTAATTAATTTAAGCTGTAATTAAACACCAATATTTGAAAAATTATGACCCCAGTAAAATAAAGATAATGTAAAAACACTGCAATGACAACAGCATTGAATAGATAACAAAAACGCATGGCAACTTAAAAATATATTTTAAATTAATATTTATATAATTAATATATTATTTAGAAAATGCATAAAATTCATATTTATACATTTCATATCTAAAATGATTTGCTAATTTTACAGTATAAGTTTCATACATAAAATTCTATTTTTGTTAATTATCATAATATGTTTAATAGAGAAACACGCATTCATATGGAAAATTTCTAATTTTAGATTACATTAATGTGCAGTTGCTGTGCATTAAACACCAATATTTGAATGATCTCTTATCAATTTTACTGGAATCTTCATATTTCTCTGCAAATACATTGCATGATGACAACAGCACTGAATAGACAAAATAGCATGGCAATTCAAAAATATATTAAATTAATAATTACAGAAAATAAATATAATATTTAGAAAATGTATAAAATCAATATTAACTCTCTACCATGTTTTGCTTGTTGGGGAGGGGTATTGTCCACTATTTGTTAAATATGACAAATACTCATGTGTTTGATCCACCTCATTCATCACAGCTAATATTTTTACAACATTAATGTACACTTGCTACACAATTATGAGCAGTGTAGGGAAGACACTTCACTGCAGCAATGTAAAGACAAGAGACTAAACAAGAAACACATCATGTGCAGAAAGACATCATTCATTAATACATTGGCAAGCAGGTCCTTTTTTTTTTCTATTAGAGCAGCGGTCCGAACACCAGACACAGGCTGCGGCCTCAGCTAGACAACAACTACACCCGCCAAAAACATTTCCAATAAGACACGTGGCCTGCTGCCATCAGGGGTAACACAACAGAAGCAGAGTCTCTCAGGAGTAAACAAAGAGCATGTGTTCCTCATTACCAGCTTAGGTAAGCGTTTAACAGAGGGATTTAAGACTAGTGCGCTTCATTCTTTCAGCTCTGGCCTGGGTAAATTTACTAGAAGGTAATGGAGCATATTCTCCTTACTTTTGGGAGAAAATACATAAGGTTGGCATTCCAGCAAGCAAACTATAACGCTCTGACCTTTAAAAAGGTCTCGCGGCCGTTTTAAACGCAAGGTTTGTGCGTCTTCTGCGCTGAGCGTGACTACGGCATTGGGAATGCAGCTCACGCGCTGCAGGGATGGTGAAAGAGCAGCGATAAGAAGACTTACAACAAGGATAATGTCATTTGCAGCATCAGCAGCTCTCCAGGAGGGAAACTGACTGACATATAGTGACAAGACGTTTACATGCAACTGCACAGACGAACACTGCTCAAGCCAAACACATTTACAGCATCAAACCCAGAGACGACTTCCACTGCTTATCAGAACGAATGGACAACATGCATTTTAAAGGAGACACTGCAGCATAAATGACCATCTAAACCAGTGTTTCTCAACCCTGGTCCTGGGCGCCCCCCAGCACTGCACATTTTGTGTGTCTCCCTAATCAAACACACCTGATTCAACTCATTAGCTCATTAAAAGAAACTCCAGGACCTGAAATGGGTGTCAGATAAGGGAGACATACAAAATGTGCAGTGTTGGGGGGCGCTCAGGACCAGGGTTGAGAAACACTGATCTAAACCAAAGAAGGGCAAGCCAAATTCTTGGATATTAAAGCATTCCTTTCTGAATATGTATTATGATGAATACGCTTTTGCACATCCCATTTTAATTCTCTGTGCAATGCCTGTAACACTGCAGAAACCATTAAATGATCTAATATGACAGAACACTTAAATTTAGAGTCTTTTCATTCCAGTTTCCATCTTGGAATTGTACTGAATTCATCTTGGTGGTCTATTCAGTCATACAATAAGCCTTCAATATTTAATAATATTAATAAAAACATTAAGTTTTAATTTGTTAACATCTATTTTTGTTAGAAATAAAAACATGTTAATCAATAGCTTCAGCCTTAGACTTACAAATCTGTGAAGGCTCTGTATATTTGCTGAAAGCAGAAGCTGCAGCAGCTATCTGAGGTTATTTCTCTGAATTCTTCTCTTACCAGCAGTTAAAACATTTCAAGTTAATACTAACATTAAATATTATCTATTCATCTAGTAAGTTGAGGTCTAGGTCAGAGCTGACAGAGCAGCAATGTTCAGCAAAGTGCACTGCCCCCTCATTTAGATGCACGCTCTTTTATCATTCGACTGCGCTCCATTCCAGAAAAAATCTATTTTAAAAATTCACAAAATAAAATACAGCCAAACACACTATAATTGCAGGAAAGAACCTAATGCATTTCAGATTACAACTAGTTTAAATAAAAAAGCACATGCCGTGGTCCTTTTCGACGCGATCGACCCGGGTCCCCTTTTTTTCTCCCTTTTCATATCTCATATCACATTGGAAAGGCATTTATTTTCAATAAAAATGAAGGAAATAATCGAAAAGTTTAATTAAATTGATAATTTACACTCATAACGTTATTATTGCATACTGTTTTATAATTTACTACAATACTGAGGTGCAGATAATTGCCACTATTTGCATGGCTATTTGCACTTAGTGTAATAAACTTTTAACTTTCTATTCATCAAAGAATAGAATACTGAAACAAACATCACAGTTTCCACAAATATTAAGCAATATATCATAAGAAAAACAATAGAGAATATTGTTACATTGTCATTGTTACAATAGAAATATTATTTTAAATTGTAATAATATTTCAAAATATTACTGTTGTTCCTGCATGTTAAATCTTCCTGCATGTGCAGCCTAGGTAAGCATAAGAGAAAAAAACAACCCAAACTTGATGGTAGTGCACATCAATAAAATATCTGAACTCTTGACCTCGTGTCTAAAAGAAATTTCCTGTCGCTAATGTTTACATTATAACCCACCTTTCACGGAAGGAGATGAGAAGTATTTGGTAAATCGTAACAGAATATGATCTGAACATCTTGCTCGGTTCAGGTCAGGTCACACGTGACGGTCTCCAACACACATCCATTTACAATGCAATTTGAACTCTGTCCAACCGAACCATAGTCAACAACGTTTGAGAGCCGTGCCAGTAACATCCCCTGCCAAATGACTAAAACAGACATCCAGCTGACGTGAGATTACGATGCCCAAGAATAAACATGTCAACCATTATGTACTCAACACAATCTACCCCCCCCCACACTTCACACATACAGCGGGGGCCAGATGTCCGAGACCACTTTGGGATTTTTAAAAATGTGAAACAAAGAAACGTCAAGTAAAATAAGTATGCACTACTGATTTTCTAGGTCTCTATACAAATAACTTAATTTAAGTCATTGATAATGTGACTTTCCGTACAGACGGTTATATGTTCTTGCTTCCATTGACGCTCAAGATGCTCTTTGGATCACGGAGAACGTGTTCGTCAAGTTTTACACAACCTGTAATAAACATTTGAAAGGCAAATTTAATCAAAATGCACATTTGTCCATTATTTGCAAACATATCCAGTGTTTTCCCCTTACTAGTGTTGCATTCTCTTTATTTTCCTTTTTAGCTCCAAAGCACACTCATGGGAGGAGGGCAGACAAAACATTTCACAGCAATTGTACAAATGTGACAAATCAAACTTTGGACCTGGAGGGATCAGATCGATATGAAATACTGACACAAAGAGGGGAAATGGTACTGGGCAGTGCGAGCGAGAAACACATCTTAATTACACAGTCATACAACAGTGGGTCAATGTTTGCTTATGTGGCTCATGGAGACTTCGGTCGATGACTTCACGACTGCTCTGCCAGTTGCAGCGGTTGGCAGCACTGTGAGATATTCCCAAAAGCCAGGCAGACACCGGCCAAAGCACACAGTAGTTTTTCTGCAAGAAAGGGCCAGAGCTCAGACGGTTCAGAGGGATTTTGAAAACCAGGCTGGCTTAAAAAGGTCATGCTGAAGAGAGTGAGGAAAGAAAAGATGAACAGATGTCCTTGCTGCTTGATGTATCTCCAGAAACTCAACAAAAAAAGTAGGTTCTCATCATTCAGAGATCTGTTACCGGCTTATTGATGCAAATATCGGCTGCTGGGCTTAGTGAAGCACCATAAATTAAAGCTCTGCTCCCAGAAAGCAGAATATTCAATTCTGTCCATACTCTTAACTCAGGAGCTGTTCACGCAGGATGCGTTCATGTGAACTAAAACAGCTAAAGGCACATGACACGTGTCTTGAAATGCATTGTTTAGGGATGCGTAATATATCTCTTACCAGATTTTTTTATGTATCGGTATTGTACGATATTGGAAAATATGCATACTCATTTCCTTTATTTTTACAGTCAGATACTGACAAAACAGTATATAATCACCGATGTACGATACTGGATAGTATGCTTGCTCATTTTCCCTGTTTTTACATTCAGATTTCCTTTTCCATAATCTAACACTCACTTAACCTTAATAATAATGATTGTTGTTGCTGCTGTTCTTTATGTTTGTTTTATTATTGTTTTATATGTGGTATTATTTGTATTATTAACAATAAAAATTATAATTGCTTTTATTCCTGTTCCAGCATTCTAAGAGCTCTGGCAGAGACACTTACATGATAATAATAGATATTCATAACAATTAACAAAATAGACAAAGGTTTTATGGTGTTGTGAATAAATGGTAAAGACTAACTTAAATTAATAAAACGATCTAAAAATAACTTTTTTTTAGACTTTTTAAGAGATATTAAGATATTTTTGATGAAATCCGAGAGCATGCGTTGTGGTACTCTTGTGAATGCGTGTCGAAGACTCACACGGAAGAGAAGAAATTGTTGAATAGTCATTATTTTAGGTTTTGTTTGCGCACAAAAATATTCTCGTAGATTCATAACATTACAGTTGAACCACTGATGTCACATGGACTATTTTAACGATGTCCTTATTAACTTTCAGGGCTACCTTTCTTGCGCTGCTGTCTATGCTGGGTCACAAAGCTCTTGGATTATCAAAAATATCTTAATTTGTGTTCCGAAGATGAACAAAGGTCTTACGGTTTTTAACAACATGAGGGTCAATAATTAAGGATTTTTTATTTTTTTTTTCTGGTGAACTATGTCTTTAAATGACTGATTTTAGTGTTTACTGTTTGTCAATTTATTTAGAATTTTGCCATTTATTGATTTATTGGCCATAAAATGAAAATAATTATATGCTTAATAATATTATATTGTAACATTGATGAATGTCAGATGTCAGTCAAACACAGGTTAATTTAGAAAAACAATCTAAAAACAGCAAAGGGCGGATGCAAGAACGTGTCCTGTGTGAACGGTGAAGAGTCACCGCATTTATTTAAACCACAATCCGGTGGTAAAAGGGCACTTGAATTCCTGGAATTATGAGCTGGATTTTTAAATAGTAACAAACATCCAATTCCTAAACTGTACATTGACATCTCAAGGTGGGAAATGGACGCCTTGAAGTCAGGAACTTGAAGTGTTCAAGTGACCTGCCGTAGTACCGTGTAAACAACACAGTCACGCCAACAATGAACATTCCTTCCTGTAACCACAAATCACAACAAGTTAGTGTTGTGACTTTTTTTTGGTCAATATATTGCATAGGACTATTTTTAAATGTTTTTATTTTTCTAATTAAGGGTCAAGTTCATCCCTGTGCAATGGGAGGGTAATTTCCTAAGAGGGCAGCATCTCCCAAGCAGCCTGTTTATGTTGAGCGGAGAAGCGACAAGATGGCTGCCCTCCTCTTGACAAGTCTTCCTGCATGTCAGCAGTAAATCAGCGAGTCCTGGGACCCAGCCCTGCACTGCAGGCCTTCAGTGGAAACAATGGTGGAAGACAGCACTCACTAGCCAACCTCAACAGTCTGCACCTTCACCCCACACGCTGGGCTCTTCAAACGCATGTGTCAGTGCACATGCTGGCTGTGGCAGGACCACAGACTGAGGCGATGGTGGTGAATGTTTTAGGAGCATTTTCCTGCCCACTTTGCTTTCAATGTTTCTCCATAAAGCTTTTAATAGACCAATGAATGCCATGTCCACAAGTGTAATATAACTAAAACACATGATTAAACCATACTTAACCAAAGTATTAAAAATGGCAAACCCCCAAGCAACATAAATTAAAAATTCATACTATTTTTTTCAGAACTAAAGCCTTTGCTATATTGGGAAACATCTGCAGATCTGCAGTTTTGAAAACGCAAACTTTTTTTTTTATTAACACCATATGTCCACACAAACGCTAAATAATCTCAAAATATTTTTTTTTATGAATTAATCACAAGTGTAATATAACTAAAACACATGATTAAACCATACTTAACCAAAGTATTAAAAATGGCAAACCCCCAAGCAACATAAATTAAAAATTCATACTATTTTTTTCAGAACTAAAGCCTTTGCTATATTGGGAAACATCTGCAGAACTTTTTTTTTTATTAACACCATATGTCCACACAAACGCTAAATAATCTCAAAATATTTTTTCATATTAGATTATTTTACTTTAAAGTATGGCACATATTCAACTGGAAAACATCTTTAAAATTTAAAATATAAAAATACTCAATACTCTAAGAGGTTGATTGATATTTCTCTGAATTAATCATGTGTTTTTAAAAAGGCAATAAAAGATTGTTGTGCAGATACTAATAAAATCTGTATACTGAATGTGTTCATTTTAGAGTTTATTATGTGACCAAAATACCAAAGATAAAAATTCTATACATAATGCAGAGCATGACTCAAGTATCTACAAACTGAAATACACCAGGACTCTTATTTCTAAATATCTATGGGCCACTACAGCTGCTTATTATACAAATGAGGGAGACAAAATGTGCACGTTTTCAACCATCTATAACATTACAATATAAACACCATAATGTAAACAATGTCATAATTCATCAACAGTAGATCATGAGTAATCGCTTGGCATAAATGCACGCTATTCATTGATTGTAGAATGCGCAGTGTTTTGACCTTGAATGCTCAGCACTCACATTTATTTAATTCAATCACAGCCTTTTGAAGTTTAATAATCACATTTGGCTGTGTCACGAATCCAGTTTTTTTCATCCCCAAATAGAAGACCTCTTAAAATGATAATTAAGACTTGTGACCATAAACCTGATAAAACTGATTTAAAACATTTTTAAGAACACACTGTGACCCTGCAAATATCATGCTTGAAATATCCAGAGCAATCTGTTTCTGACTAACATCAGGTAGTTAAAAAAAGAGCACTAATTCATCATAGCGTTCACGACAGCTAATTCAGAGGCAACAACTGGCTGTGGGAACAATTTATGTTCGTTTAAGCACAACCAAGCCCCCCATAGCTTTTACATCAGCCCTGTGAGATATGGGAAATACATTTCTGGTGAAGATGAACAAGATGTTTTGTGTGAAGATATCTAGGCTGTCTGAATCACAACATCTGGTCATTATAAAACATCAGTAACATGAGTGTTTGATGGAAACCTCATTTTCTCATGCAATCGATACAGTCTCAGCTAAGTGCAGCTCTAATGATGTGACAGTATGTTCAGGGGACCAGATAATATTTCTAAGTTTCTTTTGAAACTTGAGTTAAGCCATATTTAAACTACACTAGAAAGGCAAGTTTGTGTAAAAATAAATAATAAATCAGTGGCACTACCACTTTGTGTTGCTTTTCAATGGATTTGGGTTTAATTATTATTACTAAAGTCCACTTCTAATGAGTTTTTGCACAAAATAATTGTTTTACATGACTATTTTTCTCTCTCTCTGACTCTATAAAATTAAACGGCCTGTCTTTTACCAATTATAATACCGTTCAAAAGTTTGGGTTCAGTAAAATTACTTTGGTTTGAAAGAAGTGAATAGTTTTATTCAGCAAGGATGCATTTAATTTGATCAAAAACAACAGTAAAAACATTTGTCACAAAAGATTTCGGTAACACTTTCTATGAAGCCCGTATTTATAATACACTATAATGTTATATGAATAATCATAACAACACTTATAATACATCATAACACTTACCCATTTGTGGTTATAACTTTAACAGTATGATTCTTTATAACACACAATCAACACCATATTAAATTGACTTCATTTACAGATTAATGGACTCCATATCTTCACATTGTTTATTTCTGATCTGCACAGTATCTTACCACAGCTTGTGAGTGGTTACATGTTGACTGTTTCCTGTGGAGCTAATGTTAATTAATTGATGTGAGCTTTATACTCCAACTGAAAAAAAATGCAATGTTTAAAAATGGTTACATTTTATTTTGATGGTCCCCTTAATCAGTCGACTATACGCAACTTTACAACTACATGCCAACTAACTCTCATTAGAGTATTAGTATGCTCAAGAATGGTAGAATCTAGTATGGTAGAATAAGTTGACGTACTTGCAAAGACACTTATAGTCAGTTTATCTGTTGGTTGACCATCAAAATAAAGTGTTAGCAAATATTTACAGTAGCAGACATACTAATACTCTAATGACCGCTAGTTGATATGTAGTTGCAGAGTCACTTATCAACAGCTGTTTAAAGGGTACCATCAAAATAATCAAACTGATATTACAATAAAAATAGTTCAAAGCAAATGTGTCATATTACACATTCATCTGATCTGATATCTGATCTTATGGCTGTTTGAGAGAATTTTTTTTTTATTATTATTATGGCAAGATATGAGAAATATAATCCATTGTAAAAGTGGATGCAACGTGTTCATTGTGTTATAAATCATCATACTCTTAAAAGCTATAACCACAAATAAGTAAATATTTTAATATATTAAAACTGTTCTTATGAATATTCATGAGATGATACAACATATTATAAGGTTTTTTATAATGCATTATGCATTCATTCTAATGCCTTAAGAATACCCTTATAATGTATTATAAATACGGGCTTCATAGAAAGTGTTACCATTTCTACTTCATATAAATGTGGTTCTTTTGAACGTTCTATTCACCAAAGAATCCTGAAAAACAAAGCATCACAGTTGTGCTGCTTAACATTTTTGCCAAAACTTTTCAACATTGACAATAATAAGAAATGTTTCTTGATCAGCAAATCAGAATGAGTTCTGAAGGATCATGTGACACTGGAGTAATGACTGCTGAAAATTCAGCTTTGCACAGTAATAAAGGAATTAATTACATTTTAAAACAGAAAGCAGTTACTTTAAATTGTAATAATATTTCACAAAATTACTGTTGTACTGTATTGTTTTGTCTCAAATAACTGCATCCTTGGTGAGCAAAAAACTTTTATTTAAAATCCTTATACGACCCCAAACGTTTGATTGGCCGTTTACCTTTAAAACTTGTGTGCAATGCCTTCTTGACATGTAAAAAGACTGGACTTAAATGATTATGAAACTTGTTATAAATAAAATTCAGACCGGGTAAGTTGGTGAACACTGAAGAGGCATTGTTAAGGTGCAAATGTGGGTGGTCAAGCATTTTTCTAACATCAAAAAGTAGCCCAAGTTAGCAAAACTGTTTTGCTGAATTCAGAACTTCTTCTACTGTCCTTTCATCGAGAGAGAGAGAGAGGGAAAAAAAAGAGAGTACAGTACATTAAACTGGTGATGGAAAACTTCATGTGGACATCTTACCGGGCATTTTACAGCTTTTAAACAATTCTTACAAATGAATCCTAAAATGCAAAGATGCAAAGTAAACCTGTCAGAACTGAATGGTTTTGCTAAACATATGCAACATTATTTGACACAGGGAGCGGTGAATGGGAAAAAATGAGTGCCCAGATATTCCCATTCGTGTCGTCAGCAAATATGACGTTCCTTCAGATGACTCAGTAGTAAATGATTTTACCATGCGAGACCTTTCAGCTTAAACACAAGTGTGACTGTTACAGCTGATGAGATTCATAACACCCAAGACCATTTACTGCATCTAAGAGGACAAGCTCATTCTCCATTTAAACTACTCCTTTATTTTCCACTTATACATTCAGCGCTCTACTCATATTGTCAATCCTGCCTTGACATCTCTGACAGCCATTTAAGCCCTGAAGACAATCTGCTACTTTGCCACCTCAAGGACACTGTGACCGACAGATGGATGAATATGAAGTTTTGAAAGCCTCACTGATTTGCTGGGGAAGTGCTTTTCATGCATTTTCCTATCATTGTGCTGTGTAAGCATCTCTCATCAAATGACAGGCCTCTTTATGATAATCCAAAATTAATTTAGCACATTCATTTTGACTGACTTTATCACAAAGAAGCACTGACACTTCTTCACATTCACTATGTGCTGTAAAGTAAGGCACACTACATAATAAATTAGGCAATGGAAAAACCTTACATAGTAAGGCAAATGCTCAGTGTAACATGAACAGTCCATTATTAGTGGAAAGGGTGCTTTAATACTCAACAGAACCAAAGGAAACGGGTTTAATTAGATTTTGTGCTGAGCAGCATGAGTCTAATGTTCAGATATGTGAGTAACTTCACTTTAAATAATACTTTTAATAAACTTAATTCACCTATGAAAAGTGTCACCACACTTTGGAAATGGGCTTCTTAAACTAAACTGTAGCTCTCCTTAAATATAAGAGAATTGAGTAAATCCTATAAAATTAGACATCAAGTTAATTCAATGGAATCTCTGACAGCTAACTACTATTGTCTAAAGAACAAGCAAGCCTGCAAAAAGTAATATTTTATTTGGACATATGCTAACATTGCAGTAAGAAAGATCTTTTTAAAAATATATTAATACTTTTATTAAAGAAGGATGCATTAAACTGATTAAAAAAAATTGCAGTAAACATTTATGATGTTACAAAATAAAAGTATGATATTTAGAATTTTCTATACATTAAATCCTAAAAAATGTATCATTGTTTTCACTAAAAATATTAAGCAGCATAACTATTTCCAGCACTGGTAATAATAAATGCATCATGAGCACCAAATCAGCATGTCAGAATGATTTCTGAAGGATCATGTGACACTGAAGACTGGAGTAATGATGCTGAAAATGCAGCTTTGCCAACATAGGAACAAGTTAAGTTTGAAAAATATATTGAAATAATATTTGGAAATGTATTCTGATCAAATAAACTCAGTTTTGTTAGGCACAAGACACTTATTTAAAAAAAAAAAAAAAAAGAGGATAGTGTATTGAACTGGTTTGAAATACAATATGTGAACATTGTTCTGTGTAGCAGCATACCCAACAATCTTTACTTGTATTCTCCCCAAAGTCTCTCATGTTGTTCAAAAACACATTAAATCCGCTTTGCATCGTGGCCGCATCACCACTTTGGGTGTGCATTATTTTCGAATAATTCAACGGCCCGTCGTCAATTATTCCTAACTTCATTTCAACATTTACCTATGCAAAGCATCCTAGGACCTGAAAATCCCAAACAAATAAAGATGATTCGATGTTGTTCCAATGCAAACAAAGTAAGTAAACTTCTATTACACTAATTCATCGGATTGCATGCAATGAAAACAGGGCTCCAGACAAAAAAATCGAGTAAGGAGCTATTGGCTCCTACAAGAAAAAAACTTTTTTTAGGTGCCACAGAATAAATGTGTTTTATTTATTTTATTATTATTTTTTTTTTACATTTTAACATTTCAATCATACTGTCATGTGTTTATGTCTTATCTTTTCTTGACTTTATCAGCATTTTAATCCATCTTGTAGATGACCTGGAAACTAAGGTTCACTTAAAGTGGGAACTAAATGTCTTTTTCAACTTGAAATATACAGTCACAAAGAATTGTTCATTACACAGAATCTGTACCAATATCGTGGCCCATAAGCATCACTTGGCCACTGAGTTTGGACTCCTCCTCAATGCATCCTGTAAATGTTGTCATACACTCTTAAAAATAAAGGTGCTTCACGATGCCATAGAAGAACCTTTTTTGTCTAAACGGTTTCATAAAGAACCTTTAACATCTGAAAAGGTTTCACAAAAGGTTCTTTGTGGCGAAAGAAGGTTCTTCAGATTATAAAAAGTTGAGAAAGAGATTGTTTTTAAAGAACCTTTGACTGAATGATTCTTTAAGGAACCAAAAATGGTTCCGTGAAGAATCTTTTAAGCACCTTTTATTTTTAAGAGTTATGTCTTTCACACTTTAAGTCTGTTTTTCTTAATTAGTAATTTTATAGGAGGAGTTGAATCATGTAGACAACAGGTTAAGTAAAAATATTCATATGCAATAGCGCATAAATATAGTAAAACACTCCTCTTTATAGTTATTTTTCTAGCTGACTGATGAGCTTATGGACACCGAATGGTTATTCTGAGGTAAATGTATATTACGTTTTACACTTTCTATGTAGTTTTACAAGCTTTACACGTTTTCCGCAGTTTGAAACACTGAATGAGCTTTTACATGAGACATTTCAGTAAGTTGTACTGTAGGCTCTCTTATAAAATAGCCTACCTTTTTATGTTAATTCATGTTCATTATGTACTATAGTAGTAAAGAGAAAGATATAATGGGTTCACTTGCCGCTTGAACTGAGGTGCTAAAGTGATCGCGCCTGCCGCATTAAAGAGCGCCAAAACTGTATTTATTGTTTGACTTTCGTTATGAATTTGGAATAATTTTAAATCTGGTACTTTGTTTATTAAAAAGTATCGAAGCACAAAGCTTTTTGCATTACTGGACGGCAAGTGCGCTTCAAATAATATGAAGTTCACGCATTAACAGAACACAGCATATAGACTAAGATCTTGATAAGAAGAAGCCATAATATTAAGGATTATAAACGAGAATTGTTAACGATATTGCCAATATCCACACAGCTGACAGCTTTACCTGTTGTAGTTTGTTCAAGTTGTGCACGAAATAGACTCTGCTTTTGTGCACTTTCACTTCGCACATCTCCGTCATTTCGATCTCTCTCGCGCTGCACAACTGAGCTGCGTTTATCAGTTGTGCGTCAACGCTGCTGTGCTGCAGAGATGAGGACTGTTTGAAACTCTTTTTTCCACTAAAACTTTGATGTGCATCGTCTCAATTTAATACGTAAACATAACAAAAGATGTGATCGCAAAACAATCAGGAAAAAATGCATTACATGCAAATTTTGAAGTTATAACATGTAAATACATATAGGCCTAGTCACCAGTGGCGACCTCAGCAAAAACTTCACTCGCAAATTAATATTTTTGGTCACAAATGCGACTGTTTTAGTCGCAGTCTGGAGCCCTGGAAAATATGTTGTGAAATAAATTCAGTAACTGAGTTGAGCATTAGCTCATTTCAATGAAGTGACCTGAACAAGAAGCAAAGCTCTGTTTCTTGAGTGTTAACTGAATGAGTTGAGCTAAAAACTCGACCGGAACTTACTGGTCATGTCTGGTGTCAGGGATACTGCGGTCCATTCTGAGTTTGTCACTCTCAACCTGGTTGAACTTGTTGCGGGCGTAGGGATCCTGCCCTGGCCTCACCACTGTAGCTCCCACGTACAGGTCCTGGTCAAAGTCCTGCCACCTAACCTTCCCTGAAAAAGTGACAAAAATGATTAAACACTGGATGTCAGACAAAAAAAGAACATCTAGATCTTTGCAACAAAAAAAGACCAAATACATTTTGTTTTTCTTGTCATTTCCATTACCAAAAGGCTGACTTTTACCCAGTGTACAAATAAATCAAATACTGTGGATTGATTGCTTTAACATACTGACTGAGTAGGCTACTTTCCATTCGAACAACTCTGAAACTATCAATTTGTCAGTAAGTACATGTCCATAGACACCTATATCACTCCAGACATCAGGCTTGTCATTTACCAAAGACAAATGTCCACACTATAATATAAAGAACAAAGGTGTACTTTATCTTTTTTTATTTGTATTGAATGAAATACTCATGTTTCTTAGAAACATCTTTTTTTAGCCAAGACAAAAACTCTGAATGCACTGCTGCCCATTATTACATTATAAATCACAGTCACCCAAAAGAACGTGAAAGGAGCTGGCTAGACATCTTTAGTTGATTACAACCCAGGTGAATCTGTCAAAGAAGACATTTGCCAAATGATAATATATGAGGATATTTGCCAAATGGAGCCATTCCACAACAGTCTGCCTTAAATGATTTCCCAACCACAAGCTTAGCTTTTCCTCAACAAAAAGTGTTATTTTTCCATTTTGATGTTAGTCACATCCCACGGTAACAGGGCAGCAATCGCCGTTGTCATTGAGTTAAATGGCAGAGATGGCTACGATGATACTTAGACCTCAGAAACATGAGGCAGAATTCGATTATGTTATCTATCATTACAAAAGACTATAAGCAATTAATTTAGCAGGGCTCTGGCAAACGTCTTCTGTATTATAAATAGGCCGACCTGAGTGAGAATTACATGCCACTGATGCCATCGATTCAAAGGCCAAGACCATGGCCACGAGAATTGTTAATGAACAAGGGACAACATTTCAAATTAGGAGCAGAACCGAAAGGGAAAGCCAAACTCTTAGATATGGTCCATAAGTCTTAAAAAAAGTGAAAAGTGAAGTGACGTGGCCAAGTATGGTGACCCATACTAGGAATTAGTGCTCTGCATTTAACCCATCCAAAGTGCACACACATAGCAGTGAACATGCACACCATGAACACACACCGCCCGGGGAGCAGTTGGGGGTTTGGTGCCTTGCTCAAGGGCACCTCAGTCGTGGTATTGAAGGTGGAAGAGAGCGCTGTACATTCACTCCCCCCACCTACAATCCCTGCCGGTACGAGACTCGAACCCGCAACCTTTGGGTTACGAGTCTGACTCTCTAACCATTAGGCCACGACACATTCCAAAGTCGGAACCACTTCATTATACACTACACCATGTTTCTATAATGTTCATTTCTATAAACATCTAGCAGTTTCATGTAAGCTTTTAGAAAGCTTAAACAAAACAAACCAAACATAAATATTCATTTTAATATAACAACACCACCACCACCACAAATACAAAAAAAAAAAACAGTTACAGTGGAGCATATACCCTTGTCTTTTTAACTAGTCTATCCTTCCCAATGGTTCCAAACCAGAATCCTCATGGTGAAATCAAATACTCTGAAGTGCAATAACCGCTGGTGATCATTTGTCAACATTATGAAACCCATAAATGTCCCTGAAAGGTACTAAAGGGGACCCGCGCTCAATCCTGCCAACTAATCGTGTTGAACATGCATAAAAGATTCATTCAAGCAGATGAAGAGTCTCTGTTCAAGCCATCTGGGAGAATTCAAAAGTTCAACTTTCATCAGCAAAAAATACTGGCACTTTACTATTACGCTGCACACTAGAATCGGGTGATTTATTTGTAAAAAGCAAGAGTCAGGTAAATCAAAATGCATAGGCGTCAATAGATCAACGTTACGCTCTGTGCACAACAGTGATGTAATCTAGGACACACAAGTTAATGAAAGCTGAGGTTAATTATCCTGAACTGCAATGCACCAAATGCACCGATCCACCAAAGGGTGACAGCCACATTTATAACAGCCCTGTCACACAATTTAAAAGTCAACCTTCTGCGATGGCTGGGACAGAACGATTATAAAAAGGTTATCTCTATAGCTCCGGCCTGTAATTTAGGTAAAAAAGATGCCCACAGAAAGTTAGAGTAAAGAATCAAAGTCTGGCATCTCCAATGCAATGTACAACACCGCTGAAAGCTCAGTGAGAACACCCAGAAAAAACACAAACTCTCCTTGTGCGAGGTCGATAGCTCGTCCCACGGCAGAGGACTGTAGGGCTGTCATCAGACTAATTAGCTGCTCAAAGGAGAACAGTCTCAACTGCGACCTCCACACTTCACTTGACACTGCAAGATTCTAGACAAAGTGCTCTCCGACACACAGCATGCACACATAGCCGGGGAGCGGGAGGAAGAGTGTGAACACCACTTTCCAGGCCGAAACACTACATGGTAACGTAATCTATTCCTCAATCCTACCCACAGTGAGCACATACTTCATGCTTGGTTGCAAAATTTAATATACATTTAATATTACTAAAAATTTCAGAAGTCTTTTTTATTCCAGATCTTCTTGATTTAATTGGTGCACCAAACAATTATTCTAAAATAAATATGTTAGATCATGATTGAAGAAAAACATTTGGGAAACACTAATGTAGTGCTAGTGACTCATTCACAGAATCCAAAAGAACTTTGGATGGAATAAAAATTGTATTATTTTGGCCATGATTTCAATGCAAGTTGCAGTAATGTCCCCTTAACGTTTATAATTTTAATTTAGTGCCACACATACTTTTTTCTATCATATCTGTATCATATCTACTGTAAATATTTGAAGGTTCTTTCAACTTCACTTAAAATTGACAACAAATTTTTCACTGAATTACATATATATTATGTATGTATATATGTGTGTGTGTGTGTGCTGTGACTCAAACGGAGTTTTTTTTTAAACAGTGCCTCTGAATCATAAACTGAACCAATCATTCAACTCACTTCCTAAGTGATTCAGCTCAGATGACTCACTCGCTCTCTCAACTACAGGTTATTGCTTGGAAATGACCCGAGAATGAAAATGCTAATTGTATGGTTATTTGTTACCAAGTTTTTATTTCCATGTTCTTCGAAAGGAAAAGGGGAAGAAAAAAAATCAAACAGGAACAACGTGAGGTGAGCAGATGGCAATTTTAGGCACACTATCACTTTAAATCTGTTCTCTTAATTATTACAGATGAAATCAGGTACTCCTGGGTGAGTGTTCTGCTTCGTGGAAATCTTTTGGGAGACCTAAATTACAAGAGTAACACAGGGAGACGAGAAACTACTGATGATTCCCCGAAACAGTGCCTGGGAGAACAACAACAGACAGCAAACATTGTAATGCATGCGACGACACATGAATGTAATCTGATGTTTATGACAAATTTAATAGAACAGCTCTCCATGGACCCCAGTTCCAGAGCGATTGCATGACAGAGAAACTAATGAGCTAAATAAATAATGCATTTGCAACCTTACTACAATACTGCTTTTAAATGCAGCCAGTCTATAAAAAGCACATGTTAATATCTAAGGCTTAATGTATTAAGCAGCCCAGTTTTGGTTGGATCACAAAGGAGTACATTACCAAAAGGGAATAAAGTGTGAAGACACTGAGTTCTTGTCTTCAGGCCAGTAATAAAGTCACTCTCAAATCACTCTCATGCATTTTTAGGTGCCCTCAAGTGAAATTTTCTACACCTACTTCTGCAGTAAACCTCAGGTTAAGTTCTGTAGTAAACCTCAGGTTAAGTTCTGTTTACGGGAGAAGAAAAACTACGGGAGAAGATTATTCATCTGGGATGGAAAAAGAAAACTTGAATTAAGAGAGCGGGCTAATCCTAACATGAGCCAATTATGCACATGGGTTGTCAGGTTGGCTCTTACCTGGAGGAAGGGTCTCTAGGCTGTGGGCTTTGTCATCTGCATTGCTGTGTGATTGAATTCTGTTTGAATTAATGCCACTCCAGTCATCCTGCCAAAGAGAGTAAAAGATCATGAGCATAAAGGCATACTACACGGGTTAAAATGGCAATTGAACAACAAATTAAAGAGAAACTGGTTATGAGCAAGCGGTTACGGCTGTTGTAGTAAGTCAGTGGTGCCTTTGGTACTATAGTAAAACAATTATACATTTTTCTTCATGCAGACTCCAAAAGGACAGAAGAAGATATTTTTGTCAAATTAGTCCAAACCTAAAAACTCAAGATTACTTCAAATCTAATTTATTCTACATTGAATTAGGTCCAATTTTAATAATACAGAAAAAGTTCATTTCAGTCTAGGCTAGTTGCTGTAGTAACCGCAGATCTCATGACCAGGAGCTTATGCTGTGTTGCAGCTCTTTTTTCTCCTGGTGAGTTTGATCAAATCCACTCATTTTCTTTTAAGGGGAATTCAAGCAGCATATAATCAACAGAGGTGAACAGTTCAGGGAAACAGGATGCATTCTAGGGCCGTGCGATTAATCGAAATCGAATCGAAATCGCGATTTGAGACGTTGCGATTTCCTAATCGCAAAGCCTGCGATGTGGCGCATTAAATATCGCATGCGATTTATCGTGCAGCCCTAATACAAAGTGACCCAACATTTGGTTTTCAACCACTAAAATAGGTAATATTCAACAATCTGAAAATGGAGCCTCATTGAGATCCCCACATCTCTGGGACTGAACGATGTAGGTCTTTGAAAATGAAGATTCCAAACAGAGATGCACCGACTGCAATTTCACAAGTAAAAAGTCAGTAATAAAATAAGAACACATAAAAAAATTTCAAACAACAGCACAAATAAATGCAATAAAATAAAGAGAGCTAAGAAACTAAGTTTTTCAGGATAAGTAAGTTTTTATTCAGGTAAGAAATACTACAGAAATTAAAGTAATCAAATGTAAAATAACACATCCAGTGTT
>NW_015552625.1:1540399-1567381 GCF_001515605.1 Sinocyclocheilus anshuiensis | reverse complement strand
CCGGAGCGAATGAGACGTGTGTGAGAGAGAAGGGGTCGTCGGAGAGAAGAGAGCGAGAATGCGCGGCTGACATTATTGCCTGTGCCGCTGGTAACAAAACGGATCGGCTAGGAATCGGAAAGAAGTGAGACCGATCGGTGCGTCCAAAAAAAAAAAGTTTATTAAGAACTAGAATCTAAAATCATATTGCAATATCTTTAATACTTCTTAAATTATAGGCACACAAACTTTGGAAAAAGAATATTTATGGCACTCAGACAGGTATGTTCAATGCAGTTGTTTTGAGAGAAGTAAATGAGATACATCTCTAGTTTCAACATTATTTGTTTTTCAGACATTCCTCTTTAAAAGAAAAGTAGTATCATATTTTTACAAATTGACCCACATTTAGTTTTTGACCACTGAATATGTGTACATTTTAACAATTTACTCCTGGAGCCATATTGAAATTCCAATATCTCAGGAACTGAACCATATAGGGCCTTAAAAATGAAGATACCAAAAGGAAAGATTAAGACCCAATATCTAAAAGGGCATTAAGATATCTTTAATACTTCTTGAGTTACAGGCATGCAAACTTTGGAGAAAAAAAACTTGAAAAGTGCTGTTTCCCCATTTTTGAATGGTCACCTTTGGCACATAATGCAACAAAAATGGCTAAAATCAACATATTTTACTAACAGACCTACCAATATCTGTGTAAATATAACATTATGGTGCTGCCATCTCTCTTAAGTCATTTTTACCCCTCTGTAATTTGGCTCTGAAACGTGAAAATGGCCATTTTGACACCCCTCAACAAAATAGTGGATTACTCCGTAAATATTCATCCATGACATTTAATATTTTGGCTTTCATGACTATACATGCCTGTCTTTTTTCAGAAAAGATATTAGCAAAATCAAAAATTTGAGCCAGGGAATTTTTTTAAATTTGGTTGATTTGACACGGAATGACCCTATTATTATTTAATATTCTTATAGTTATACTTCTTATACAAAGAGCTACAGCATCTAAATTGGTACCAAGAATCATGAAATTCCAGTGGTACCAACTACTGAAAGTTTGGTATTGTGAAAACCAAACAGACCATGAACACAAGAAGAAAGCCTGAGCAGACACTATTCCCACTAAACTAGGGCATACCACGGCCATGAGCCAACAGAAAGCAGCTGAAGATTACCCAATCTTCAGAAGGCTTTGGCATCAACAAAACAGTCAGTTCATTTCAGCTCCCTTGATAACAAATGTCGGAAAATACGGGTATTCTGTCAATTGTGTAAAGGCCAAGCCCATGAGTAACAAACAACCACACAACAAAACACACCCGAGCTAGTAATAATTCACACCCGGCCCTCTGCCAAGGTTAGCAGTAAATAAATGTGCAGTCTGGACAGGCAGGGCAGATTGGGATTGCAGAGCCACTTCCAAAGCCCACTTGGACAAGTGTCTGCTCCACCAGCCCAGGAAAACATGATTAAAACCACAAATGTTCTACTGTAAAAAAAATTTATAAAAATAATCACTTATGACTATTTTATACACAACCTAATATTAAGTGTTAGTGCCTTAAATCAACATGTCAGCAAAAGGATATGAATGATTTTAATATAAAACAAGTAATGTTAGAATTCCCAGCGCTAATAACTCAAATCATCATGATGCCTTTGCTGAGTTTTCAAGCAAAGCCAGAGTTTTCACTGACCCAGATTGTGATTCATGTTAGGGAATTCTGGCTCTTGGGTCAGCAGGGCGAGGGAGAAGGTGTGAGAGAACGCTGAGAACAGAGGAACGTCCTGCGAAGCTTCACGGAGCTTCCCCTCAGCAGCTGGTCTTATTCTACAGCTCATGACCTATTACGAGCTATTGGCAATGACATGCCAGATAACCAAGTTTAATGTTCAGAACATATGAAATTTGCAATCTATCTCCATTCATCATTTCACGTTATGAGAGGTTCAGTCTTTAGTGTCCTGCTACAATATGTATTTTTCTAGGCATAGATCCTGTGATTTCTGAAATGACAACTATAAAATATGCTAAACCCTTTTTTTTCTAAAACCATTTTAATGGTTTTGATCTTCATGTCTATAAGAATTACAAATCACAGGGTTTTCTGCTGATATTCAATTAATTGTAATAAAATTTATTTTAATTGTGTCTGTTCAAAGAGGTTAATCATTCAAGCTTCCATTAATGGGGGGAAAAAAACATTACTCAAAATTGCTACACCTGAAGTAACATCAACTTGGATCTTTTCTACAACATGGCGATTGCTTTAATAAAAAGCGCTTTTTAAAACACTATTTAGAGGACTTTTTGTAACAGTTGCAAAATCGCTAAAACTAAATAATGAAACACCTCTAAATATTTCAAAACAACATTTTCTAAACTACCTTACATCTAAAGTATCATGCATCCTTGAAATGTAAGAAACCCTATTCATGAAAAGTGCCACTTTAGAGCTGCGAAACTGCAGAAAGAATATGTTTCTTACAATTGGTCAGTTCACTGGTTGCCATATTTAAACACCAATCTGCTATGACAACAAGGTAATTGCTATAAATTAAATTCAATAAACAGGAAGCATCATTAATTATTAAAACCTTATTAAAATACTTTAGGCAGAAATGAGGAGAGGATGGCATGTCTGTGAGTAAAGTCTTTTATGCAAGCGACTGCTGTCATCGTTAGCTGCCAGAAACGCGTAGAAGATGCAATTCACCTCAGCACAAAATAAAAGGACTATTTTTTCCCTTCATTACTGTGTGCTACAGGGTGGAACAAATGAGTTTCCACAGTGCTATGCTACAACAGGAGCAGGACACACACTCGCAATCCATGGTTGGGTGTCAGAACAAATCAAAAACATTTTTCATCACAGCTCAATGCACAACGTCATACGTTTTGACAAACCCATATGTGAGGGCTAAATTTTCAATGCGGTAAAAACTGCTTCGACCACAAATATCGCTTGACACTTCCTAAAATAATCTTGTTAATTCTACTCTGCGCTGCCAAGACAGAAAGAATGAAGCAATTAACAGACATCTTTCATTTAAATCAAAATGCAATATATTTAGCTAGGGAATCAGTGCATTACTTCAACCACTGACTACTGGGTGGGAAGCTTATTGACAGCACAGGTGAGGACAGATTTAATGCGCTACATTCTAGCATATTGCTCCAAGCACTTCTTTCAATCTCTACATTCATCCGTGCCCAGCTTGGTTTTCTCTGCATGTTTGTGGAGAATAGTTTGACATCACGTACACACTTAAAAAAATAAAATTAAAATAAAAAAAATTCTTTATTGGCCTCTATGGTTCCATGAAGAAGCTTTAACATCCATGGAACTTGTCATCAGAAAATGGTTTTTAGATTAATGTGCTTCACACTAAGAAAGAAATATATTTCTTTTTAAAAACTATTCACTGAAAGATTCTTTGAGGAACCCAAAATGGTTCTTCTACTATATGAGTGTGAAAAACCCTTTTATTTGTGTATAGCCACATTTGTTCACCCAAAAATGAAAATGCTGTCATCATCTATTCACCTTCATGTCATTTCAAATCTTTCTGAAGTAAATCCTGGCCACTGTTTTCAATATAACGAAGACTGGGGATGTCAAGCTCCACAAATGACAAAAACGCACCATAAAAGCATACAAACCAAACCAAAACCGTATAATAGCCACTGCATTATGAACAGAACAAACCTTAAATTATTCTTTACAAATCTTTACATTTGGCATACAGTAGTTCTCTATAGCATGCTCATAATAGAAGCAACGATGTCTGATTTGTGGATTAATCATATTTATTTTCAATGTATCAGTTCGATTCAGTATCAATTCATTTATGAAGTTTAGCTCAACCTAAATGTACAACTAGCCTAAAATTGCAGTCATTCCTCACACAATGGCTATCACATGGCTTCAAAAAACTTGGAATGCAGCAAGTCAGATGGACTACTTCTACAGTTCTTCGACATGAGGTTGTGTAAATATTAATGAAAATGTTCATTTTTGGGTGAACTAATCCTTTAAATTAGTGTACATTGGTGGCTTTAAAACTTAAAGGGAAAAACGTCCTTACAAAGCAGGCTCTGTAATGGACAGATGGATGTAAATATTTGTAATGGTAGTACTGAAAAATCCAAACACCTTTTACTGCTTGATCCATCCAACAGCTCCAGACCTAAATTGTTGTTTTTGAGGCAAAAGGGTTTGCTCTGTGTTTTCTGTCCAGCTGTGCCATTCCATCATGTGTCTGAGTGTGTATGACTTGTGTTAGACTGCCAGTTACCACCTGACACGGCAACTCCTCATAGATGGAAAAACTCAAGGCAGGTTCAGCCTCACCTGCTGGCAACAGAGACAATTATTCAACCCAGTCACACCCAGAAATCAGCAGTCATGCAGCATGCTGTGAACTGGGGAATGAAATGAGTCACGGTCTGGCCTCTGACTGCAAGCAGGTGAAACAGAGCTTAATTAAAGATTCAATTTGATCAGTGATGGGAAACCTTCAAAGCGTTGACAGCTTTGATATATATAAATACACAAGAGTGTATTTATATATCCATCCACACAATCTCCAAGGTTCTGAAGAAGGCTGGGGGAGATTATATATATAATTTATTAAAGACTAAAATGAGGAAGGATTTAGTAATTTGTCCACCATTTCAAAACTTCAACTTCTTAAATTCTTAAGCTGTGCGGCATTTTAAAATCATCAGCCTGCAAAATTAACCCAAATGAAAGCGGATTTAATTAGCCATTTTATTTCAATTACATGAAATGAATATTAGATTAAATCCATATATAGAAAATTACTTTGTAAAAAAAAACAACAAAAAAACAACAACAACAACTTTGTACAGAAAAATTAATAAACAAAAGTTCGTTAAGTTGGACAATTTGGAAAATTGGACTAGCTTCAATTATTTTAATATAATTCAATCAAAATAACTGAATCTGGTACACATTTTCCAAATGCACTTAACTTGTTTTGTGGTATATGCCTAGTCTGCTTCATTTTGACAAAATGCAGCACCAGAAGCAGGATCCAATGTTATACAAACATTTCTCAATTATTTTCTTCATATGCATTCCAGATGCAAAATTAAAATCACAATTAATCAAAATATTGTGGGGGAAAAGTACAGGACTGACTGCTTAATGTATTTTAAAAGGGAAAGAACTACTAATCACATACAGCATCACAAATTTAATTCCTGTATTCAATATACTCCATTTAAGAATCCTACGGTGAATCATCATATAGCGTACCATCCCATCATCACCACTTTATATTTAATTTCACTTAATGTAATAAAGTCCTTGAGCCAATGACAAGGTATGGTATTGAATGTCAGACCACACAAGCACTCTGGCTCCAACAAATCTGGTACCAAAGCTGTGTTACTGTACCTTGAAATACTACGTCAATGACTCTTCAATGACTCATGAATTACGTCACTCGTCAATTTCTAACCAAATGTTTCTTTTATCTTTAGGTGGACCTTCAAACTAACCAGACCAGAAGCTGTTCCTGTTCAACATGACTTATGTTTCAATCAACAGTTTCCTTCATGACGCTTGAAACTCTTATTGTACATTAGGCATATGCCAGTATCAAATTTCCATGTTGCGATTAATTGCTCATGCTTTTATCATGGTATACGGTATTATCACGAGGTTGCAATTTAGTTGCAAAAAAGTGTTGTCATAATACGGTTTAACAGGTTTAATAAAAATAACTGAACATTTATATACAATAAAGCAATACACAAAAAATGTATAAAGTTAAATATTTTACACCGATTAAAGTGCAAAAAATTATAAAGACTAATAGATAACACTTTACAATAAGATCTCATTAGTTAACCTTAGTTAATGCATTAATATTAACAATGAACAATAGCTACACTGGCTACAGAAGTTATTAATCTTTGTTTTAAAAAAAATACAACTCTTAGTTCATGTTAGCTCATTAAATAACACAGAATTACCTAAGATTAATGAATGTTTAGAAGAATTTTTCATTGGCAGTTTATGTTAACTAATGAATTAACTAATGTTAACTAATGAAGCCCTAATGTAAAGTGTGACCGAACAATAAAAAATCAAAACACTTTCAAACAATATCTAGGGCAGTGGTTCTCATCCCACGGGCCCATCACGCTGAACACAATTTAAAAAAAAAAACTTTCAGTTTTACAGTTCATTTTACTTTTTACATTAATTTAAAAATGTACTAAACAATATAATCTATAGTGTTTTTGTTATGTAAAATAATTTTGTTTTTCATATATTATTTTATTTCCAGTCATGAGCAGACCTGTACTCACATAGCCTAATTAACGTTACGCATTTAACGAACACTTACAAGCGCACACTTTGCAAATAAGGGGGTGACATCTAGTGGATTAGACTAGTAATAAGATTAACGTAAATCTTATGTTCAATGTTTGTGGAAATAAATATTGAAAAACATCGATTCGTGGCCTTCGAGAATCGATATTGAATCGACCACATTTTAAAAAACGATATATCGAAAAATCGATTTTTTTTGCCCAGCCCTACTATTGACGAGCAAACCGCAGAGGAATGCAAGAACCGCAGCAACCGCGATTTCTGCGTGTTTTTTCATAGGGTTATGCCCTTCTCATTTTACACTTTTTGCATGTGTACTGAATAATAATGTTCTTTTTAGCAGCATCATATGACCCCTTTAAATAAGTTAGTAATGATAACAGTGTGTACCGTGCTGATTTGTACTGAGACTCCGTAGATTTGCACTTAACAAGCCTAAACAGACAACGAATGAGAGAGAGATCAACTGATGAGCATGTGCGATTACTTACGAGTCATATATATTTGTGAAAATAGGTAGTCATGTCCAAGGAAAGCCAAATCTCTGTCTTAGCATCGACGCATTGGTCAGCTGAGCCTTCTAACGTGGCGCTCAAAGTTAAAATGATTTCAACAGTGTTTTTCATTTTGTCTCTCTTTGAATGAATCAGCGTTTTTGAACATGTAGTTGAATGAACGGTTTAAAATATCAATAGAAAGTCTCTTGTCCAGTCGGATTCGAGGATCAGAACGGACTGTTATACATATAGGCTAACAATGGCCTAACAATCTTATTGTTAGGTTTATGTTCTGTTATATGGATTGTTATTTTGTCATTCTCTTCTGTTTACTTCGCTTTCTGTTTCAACGCTATTTGGTTTCGGTTTCATTGGTTTCTAAATATGACCTTGTTATATCGTAACATACACACACAGATTATTCTCGTAACATACACACACACAGAGCGCCATATATCTTTATAGGCCTATATGGCGATAATACCGCATACCACGCTATTGAGCCACTCAGGCATGTATTCAGATGGACCAGGGGAAGGTCCAGGCCATCCGTGACTGGCCCCAGCCACAGTCGTTCAAGGAACTCCAGCGATTCCTCGGATTTGCCAACTTTTACCGCAGATTCATCCAGAATTTCAGTCTCCTCTCAAGCCTGTGTTATACTTTCCACATGAGCAATCCGGACGCGTACACGGACAGCGCGGACGCGGACTACTTGTATTTATACTACCGAAAGCATATGCTGATGGTCCGCTCCGCAACAAACATGTGAACAAACAATTGCCCAGAATTATTGCACATCTGGCTGTCTTTATATTGTTTTATCAAAGGATTGTACAGGTTCGAGTAGCAACGGGCTTCTTCACAGAGCCTGCGCATGTGCAGTTGGTGCTTTTGTAGCCTACTGACTGCGTGTACTTGTCCGTGCGGTCACAAAAAATGGGAGGCACGTGCATGCCCGCACACACTCGCCGATGATGATTTTTACGTCATGCATACCATAGTGGACCCTAGCTGACTCGCGCACGCGGAAAGTATAACACAGGCTTTACAGACTGCAACTTACAAATTCAAACTTGCAAATTCATTGTGCTGTTACTCCTTTCAAGCCGAATTTCACAAAATTGGTCAGCTCCCGACAGCATCAGGTGTTTTATTAAGGGTGAGTAGATTTTTTTATTTATTTATTTATTTCAATGAATGTAATCGATTAGATATCATAATATTTAGGCTATAATATTATAAATCTGGTTGGTTTGTATTGGTGACATAAGATGTAAATGATATGTGCGCGGCCCGTGAGACTTGCACTTGGACCATAGTGCAGCCCAGTGGAAAAAAATGTTGAGAACCACTGATCAAGGGCATGTTGTAGTCCAGATTAAAATGTTAAAAGGTTTGAAAATAAATAGCATATTAAATATAAATATTGAAGTATTTGGCTCTGTGATGAACACCTCTGCGAATACAAAAATCTGAATGGCTATTTAAATAATTTAAATACGTTTCAAAAAGTAGCGCAGCTGCTGCGTTGTTTATGGGGTTTCCGGGGTAACGGCTGCATTTCTGCTGTTCAGCACTATCTGCTGTCAGAGAGTGAATGCGCTTTCATCCAGAGCGTCTCTCACGCGCTCCGCCATGTGCTTCTCATCAGTGCTTTTTTACATTAGAGTGCACACGCGTCTTTGACGCAGCATACAGCGGTGCTGTGCATTGTGACCAGTTGATGGAAAAAGTATTCTTAAAATGCATTCAAAATTCGGAATAATTTTTAATAAATAATTACTCTCTGTATTTTGAATATAATAACAATATCATGCATGTTCATTACCGTGATATATCGCATTACCGAATACATTTTTCTATTGTATGGAAAAAGTATTCTTAAAATGCATTCAAAATTCGGAATAATTTTTAATAAATAATTACTCTCTGTATTTTGAAGTGCCCATGATAACAATATCATGCATGTTCATTACCGTGATATATCGCATTACCGAATACATTTTTCTATTGTACATACAAGATTTTTCCATTGTGCTAATGTTGTACTGTTATAAATGCATTAAAGGGTTAGTTCACCCAAAAACAATTTTTTTTATATAACTCCGACTGGATTCGTCTGAAAGAAGAAAGTCATATACACCTAGGATGCCTCGGGGGTGAGTAAAACGTAGCCTAATTTTAATTTTTGGGTGAACTAACCCTTTAAGCATAATGGTGAGAGCACTGGTCCTGTGTTTGTACACCACTCTTACTCAGTTAATTATGTAACGTTTGGACTAGCTCCTAAACAGCTCTCAATTTTTTATCTTGAAACCATCACAGAATTCTAGCATTCTGGATATTATACTACACATGATAATAATAGTTCAACATATGTCTATTAATGACTAAGGTTCAGTGACAGAGTTTTGCATCATGCCAAGACAGACACAGTGATAGGGCGTATGATGGAGGTTGACAAAGTAAAAACAGACTTCTTTTTTCTCTTTTTCAGGTAATAAGGCATGAGCTGCGTCGTCTGCGTAGACTGTAACATTTTTACCATCTGTATGCTAGATGTTTGGATCTGAATTTGAAACTCTAGCTCCCAAAATTTGCATCTTTGGCATAAGTCACGCTTTCATGTTTGCTGAAGCCAACCCCACTCTTTGCATGCTGGCTGAAATGTTGGCTGGGAGCTCTAATGATTACATTGTGCTGGATTTACAACATTACTAGGTGACTAGGTGTGGCAAACCTAAAGTCAATAAAACATAGAGCCCTAAGAAGCCAGTTCAACTCCTCCTTACACTCTGAAATATGCACTTTATAAGTGCATTATAAACATTCACACATAAGCTGAGATATAGTTGGAACAAAGGAAACTGAAACAGTCAAGCATGTGCTGAAAGCTTCAGTCAACAACTAGTCTGCTAGAGGAGAAAGAAAAAATAGATTTATAGATATTAACAGAAGGGATATGAACATTTTTATATTTACATCAATGACATGATGATTTATTTATCCAGATCTATTTATTTACTAAAATAAAAAAACCTTTGCATTAAAAATGCAAATCATACATAACTTTATTTGTTATAATTGTATAAAATAATAATAATAATAATTTATTTGTATTTTCTTTTTTTTTTTTTTTTTTTCAATTGGTTTTGGCCAGAAATAAAACAGAATATAGTTCACAGACTTTCCACTTCACTTTCATCAGAATGCTAATGAGGATGCTAGCTAGTGGTGCTCTGATATTTACAACATTTAGGTCCTATCAACTTTATTTTCCTGTTTATTTTTCAATCACAATTTTTTAAAATTTATTTTTATTTTTTTATGTGTGTTGGATCTGGTCTCAAAGTGATTTTTAGTGAATGCATGAGATCAGGTTTTCTCAAGTTCACACAGGTGTCCTTGCAGAGTAACCACAGGTAAAGTTCATCACATTAACTATGAAGATAACCATGTTTAAGAAGAAAGTGTAATTTTTATCCTTTTTTTTTTTTTTTTTTTTTTTTTTTTTTGCTTTTTGGGGGTGGGGCATGACGTAAAAATATTTATAATTTCCTAGGGGAAAAAATAATTTACAGAAAGAGATTGTTGTTCAGTGTATATCATAATTGTTTATTATTATTTATTAGAAAAAAAAACATACTTTAGCAAACAGCATGACTGCTTACTAATATTTTAAAAATGTCCCCCCAAAATCTAAGACATGTGATGCATATCAACACCACAAAACAGGAAATGAGATCATAGAGAGATGACTGATGCAGACCATCATGACTGTCACGGCCAATAAATCTCAAATATCAGATTTGATCTTTTTACGAGGACAAGGTTAGTTCAGACTGTAAAATGTTATGACTTCAGAAAACCGATATATTAATTAATATGAAAATTTTTTATACTAATTCATAATATTTATTTATGAAAAAAAAAAAACTTTTCACTTGGAAATTATATTTAAAAACATTCTGAAAATGATTAATGTGTGTACACTCAAACATAATCAAGGTGCAAGAAAAAAGTTATTGCTTTATGACCTTTTAGAGTCATTTAATTTGAATGCTTTTTGAAAATGGTATAACGGTTTTTCAAAACTATTTAAAACCAATGTTTCTAACTTTTAAACTAGAGTTTTCTTGGTGTTGAGCAAGCCCTGAATAATTGGAGCAGTTTCAGGTTCACCTCGCACCGATCATATCCATTTCTTGAGGGGGGGGTCTGTATGTATACTAATAAAAGCATCTCCACTCGCTTCAGAAAAAATAAACCATCTCACTAATCTACTAGTTGGCTGTGTTGGATGACTAGTCAACCATCGAGACCCCATCCCTAATTAGCCGGATAAGTGAGCTACAGCTCACATGTTAAGCAGAGGTAAATGACCTTGCATTCTCGCTGCTTGGTAACACTGACGGAATGAGGAAAAACCATTAGCATGCTGCCCAGGGCTGGTATAACTAATGAAGAGCACCTGGCCAGAGCACAGAGGCTTTGAAGAGCCAAAATCTCTGTTCTCCCACCCACAGACAGCTCGCTAATCAAGCCCAGCATCACAGAATTTCTGCAATTACCTGCCAAGAGATCAAGCACGGCACCCTGCGTGCGCTGACAGCCCATGGCCACAGCCTCCTTCCCATCATCCCACTGCAGGAGAGCCGCTCAGAACCTGTGAGTCGATTTGACCAAGACCTGTCAGGTTAGTGTGGCTGAATGAACGCTAATTTTTCCACACACAGAGCCTCCAAGAACACAAGACCCCAATTAAGTAGCTAAAATGCCAGTGCTGATGAGGATTTGCACAGAGAAATCCAGACAACTCTGTTTGCTTAAGCTTCAGAGCTGCTCTATTTGCAGACCGTGAAGTGAAAGTGCTGAACAGGGAGAGTATCGTCAAACCTTACTCAAAAAGAAAATCGTCTCCACGGTGGAACAATTAAGTGTCTTTCCGGAATCTTTACCGACTCAAGCCAGAATTTGACCAGACTCACAGCATTAAATTATTCAAAGTTACATGCATGCTGGTGCAAGTCAATGAATAAAGATGTGCAGTGCTACTGATTTAACAATAAGGGCGCTGAAGTCAGTTCATGTGTTGCGAAATGTACTTGTCCCAAAACAAAACAAAACAAAACACTAAACAAACCAAGACACAAAGAAACTAAACAAAAAAACTAAGCAAATAATATATTTAATATAAATAAGAATATTTGTAAAAAGTATTTTTGTGGCAGAAAAAAAACAGCTTTATTTAATGAAAAATTTAGGTTTTAATACAGAAATGGCAATTTTTAAATTACAGTAATTGAATTCACAATAAATTATTAAATACATTTGATATTAGTTACAGTTCTGTCGACTGGCTCTGGATCATTGTTACTGTTCAGAGCTGAGTTCTTATCACAGTTGTGCCATTGAGCAAAGCTGTTAACTTCAGGTTCCTAAGGGGTGGGGGGCGTCTCAGCAAGCGGTCTGCTATAAATTGCTTTGGATGAAAAGAAACTGCTAAATGGCAACATCCTGCTCGTTTATAGTGTTGGTTTAGGTTTCCTCTAAAGGGCATCTGTGCAATCAAAGCAAACATGCAGCTAAAAAAAATAAATACATTAAAAATAAAGTTACACTGTTGCATTGCTAGGATTCTAGGAGCTAAAAGAAACCACAAATGCTAATCAAAGTGTCACCACTAGCAAAAAACTAAAACTTACATAAACTACAAGATGGTTGTTGGAGGACTAATTGACTGTCACAACCTATCCCTAATCCAAAACCAACAAATAAGCAAAAGAACTTCAAACCCATCAAACCATCAAAGGAAAATAAGTCAAATGTATGCCAACATGATCTTTCCTCTTAGAGAAGTGATCACTTCTGTTTTGCTACACTTGAATTACAGAAACATGCTACAATCAAGCTGCCAGTGACTGTCAGCCTGAATTTGTTTCTGATGCATCAGCACTGGGCAGAGCTCAATGGAAAGCCACTGACAGCAGCACCTCTCTATTATAAGGCTGTAAAAATGGGCACGCTTGACCCAGTGCTTTCATACATTTAGCCAACACAGAACAGATGCGTGCATGCAAAGGCATTTTCTTAGCTAGCATTTACACAAAAACATGAGGATCTATCTCTCATGGAAATAGAAACCTCAAGAACACAGAAACAAAATAAGAGCAACACAATCATCTAGAAGTCTGTTTTATAGACAACAATCACTTTCATCAAGCGCATAAAGGAAAGTAGGATGAGATACTACTCACACACACAATTTATGGCGTGGTGAAGACGATATACAAGATACACAAGGCCTTTACATTTAGCTGACTGTGGGTGAAGGTGATGCACTAATGGAGTTATGGCCAAACTGTTATTAGTCACTACTGAAGCAGTTCAGAATCATTAAATCCTCCACAAAACCCTGCAGTCAGACACAGTCACATTTTGCCATAATGGACTGCAACCAATAACTGAACTATTGCTGCCAGCAAACACTGAAAACTGAACAAAAAGTTCAAGATTTACAGGGAAAAGCAACTCAGAGGAAAAAGTACCACAGACTGTTGGAAACAAGGACATATTGTTTCAAACAGCAATGATAAAACGGTCTTGTTTAGCAAAAAAAAATCATTTCTTTTTAGAAATAACATACTAATTCACATAAAATCGCTTCTCATATCAAATCTGTCAAGCCCATTTACAGAGATCTTTAATTCACTAGGAATTACCCTTTGATACCTTTAGCAGAAAACGACATATCTTCTAGCAATTAAATAATTATTGATACATCAAATACAGACAAAAAGTAAACATGTAAAAAGAAACGCAAATAGCATATGTTATGAAACAGGAAAGAGAGATATTTGCTACTTCTGCTACATCTTCTGAAGGAAGTAGAATCCGGGGGTCCGTTCTTCACACCTCGCTTAATACATCTGAGATGATTTGATAGATGCCAGATCTTTTAATCATGATAACTGATCTCTGGCTAATTCGGTTCTTCAAACAGTTTTGCAGATTTGATTAAATATCTGGATTAAGTTGTCTGAGATTATGCAGTGTCGACATGTTCATTGGAAAGGGCAGATATATCGATACTCAAAACCATGATCAGCGATGCTGCGATTGGCTGGCGGCAAGACAACAATGTAATTACATCATATAATTAAGATCAAGGAAACAGCAAAGCGAGCAAAATGACATAAAAGTTAAAAATTTTGAAACTGTTAAATAATTTCCAATTATTTTTCACCGTTTCTAGTATTTGTATAAAGGCTTAACATTTTTCAGTGTCATGAGTATTGTAATTAGCAATTCATTTCATTTTGAAGTGGATTTGTTATACGTGACTGCATTAATTACAGTTCCTTAATCCTTAAGATCCATCATATGACATAAGCGACTGTTTAAATTAATTGTGCATCATGAAATCATTTTGAGATCTGAGAAGCGAGTCTGCATCTCGATGCATCAAAGCCACCTGCATAAAAGCTTACCATTCAAATTAATGCACAGTTCACTGTAATAAACTGCAATAAAATTATGACATAATTATTCCTACATGAACAAATCTCTCGATGAGTAAAATTGCCCATGTCTATTATTATAGATTATGCAACATTTTAATTATTTTATCATTTTAAAATTTGGTAATGGTGCTCTTGTTAGAAAATAGCAGTGGCTGTAACAGACTATCATCTGGGGCCTGTACCATGAAGCAGAATTAGCCGGCTAGCCGGCAAGTTTCAGTTTATTTTGCACCAATC
This sequence comes from Sinocyclocheilus anshuiensis, assembly GCF_001515605.1. NCBI lineage: Eukaryota > Metazoa > Chordata > Actinopteri > Cypriniformes > Cyprinidae > Sinocyclocheilus > Sinocyclocheilus anshuiensis. The sequence continues at coordinate 1,552,742 of NW_015552625.1, read as the reverse complement.
CTGGGTTTTAGGTACCATGAAAGTGGCTTGGCTTTTAGCTGTGTTCATTGCCATAGTAACTTATACTCCAAGGCAGGTTATGCTCTGAGTTAGAGATCTCAAACTGAAATTGGACCAATCAGATGTGAGCAAAGTGACATGTCTGACACAAAAAAAGTCACTCCCCCAGTTTCTCTTGCTCCAAATTAAAAGGTCACTAGTACAAAAAAAAAATTGTAAATGCATTTAAATTCACCATATTCTTCAATCTCTTAACCTTTAGCAAAACCTTAACCAAGGCCCGTGAGCCATAGTAACTTATACTCCAAGGCAGGTTATGCTCTGAGTTAGAGATCTCAAACTGAAATTGGACCAATCAGATGTGAGCAAAGTGACATGTCTGACACAAAAAAAGTCACTCCCCCAGTTTCTCTTGCTCCAAATTAAAAGGTCACTAGTACAAAAAAAAAATTGTAATTGTAAATGCATTTAAATTCACCATATTCTTCGATCTCTTAACCTTTAGCAAAACCTTAACCAAGGCTCGTGATTGGGTGTTCGCCAGTGATGTCACACATTCATGTGCACATGCTCCACAAACTCAGGATCAAAGCCCGAGTTCACAAATAAAGTTGATGATCAGCATCATGGTACCAACCAATCTGGATTGGAGTGGTTTGGTTTTGTCAACTCAAAACTAATCCTGTAACTCTGAATTTGTTCATCTACCATCATGGTACAGGCCCCTTGACTTAAATTTTTATAATCTAATCCTGTTTACATGAAATAAGCCTGTTCCTCAGCAAAGCAAACAGACCAGTTGCTATGCCAGCAAATCCAAGATGAACTTCGCAGAACCTAACAATCCTGGATCATCTCAAATCGTCAACAATAAAATCCAGCTAACTGAGTAATCCACGTACGAAGAACAGACCCCTGGTTTAGCAAAGCCTTCATTTCCTAAATTTCTCAATACTCCAATTATTAGAAATGAATTAGAATAGAAATTTATTTTTGCTCTAAACCAGGGGTGCCCAAGCTCGGTCCTGGAGTAATATATAACCAAATAAATAAGAAACGTAGAATGTTTATTAGCTAAACGAATGTCAAATAAAATAAATAAATGACAGTTTAAATAAAGTAAAATTCAGCAAACAATGTGGAACCAATTAAATAAGAAACGAATGTTTAAAAAAAACTTCCAAAATCACCTTAGATAAACGGCAAAAGTCAACAGGCTTTTCAAAATCCAAAATATTGCCAAACAGGCGCATTTGCATCTCGTTTCGAAACTAAATCATCCGCCATCGTCTTGTCTGTCTCACCTCACTCTTCTTGTCAGTCAGCTCGACTCACTCTCTTCACTGGAGAAATTAAATCTGATCTGTGATGTGACTGTCGTTCGGCACGCTGCATTGAGCAGCTGCGTTCAGTTTTTAATTGTAGTGTCTGTTCTTTTACTGAACTAAATGATTTTTATTACTATAAAAAAATCAAAACGACGGTGGGGGTCGGTGACATGGTGGGCAAGTGACGTAACCGGTGTTGCAGCTTAACACCGGTATCACCGTCAGCACCGTCTATCGCAGCAAGCTTTACATTTTCAATGGTAATGTACCTTAAGAAGTCATTAATTTGTTAAACATCATTAGTGTTTTATAAGTCATTATTTGAACTTGGAATCATACCATAAGATGTTTGTTTCCTTTAAGGCTTTGTAAAAACATTGCACAGGGATACAATTACATGAATAATATATGAATGTATTTACAAATATTTCTCTTTTGGGCCCACTTTCCATATAACCTGATGTTTTTGGAAGCCAGCCTGAATATTACAGCAATATAATATTGATGATGATGATGCTTATTGCTGTTAAATAAGTTACACAACAGTAATGTATTTTTTTACTTTTTCACTTTCACACATTTAAACACATTTTCACAAGTGCTGACAAGCAATAGCCAAAGATAGTTAGTTGCTATAAAAAGGGTAGTTGACAATATTAATTTTTGGATGAACCATTGAATATTAAAAGCAACTGAAACCTGATCACCCTACATTCACAATGCATGTTAGTGTGAGTGCCCACAGTAATGGAATTTGCTTAACTTATTAGAACATCAATATGGTGATTTAAAGCATGCATTAACTCGCAGTTATTGCAAATAATCACAATTCGATTAAACAGTTGTGATCAGCCCTAACAATTGCAAATGTTATTACCTTTGTGTTTCTCTAAATGCCCCAAACTGAGCAAAACACTAGAGATTAGTGAGAGCCACGTCCATTGTGCGTAAATGTAATGAAAACCAATCAGATATTTATTACAGCATTTACGTTTCAGGCGGCTCTTTTAATGGTGAATCGAACAGCCTTGACTCCTCAGGGTCTTCTGCAAGCAGAGGAGGCTGTAACCATGGTTACCAAGGCCTGGACTAAAGACATGCTCCACGAAAGCATCTACACAGTGTTATTCCACCAGGCTACCCACTGTTTCCAGTTTCCCAATAGAAAGTCCAACCGATGTGCCGGAGTCGGCTGAATGTGGCAGGAGCATTAATGGCCAACCTCACTGTCACTCAAGCCTGCCCACTCATCTTTAACTGCCCGCTGAGGAAACACGAGACTAGGAGTGCAGGCGAGAAAGGGATATACAGCCTGTCTACTGGATAATTTAGAAGAATATACTAAAATCTTAAAATCTAAATTATAAAATGGATCATTCTGGTCCTGGATGCTGATTTGTCAATAAAAAAAAAAAGTGTTCCAGTTGTGCTAAAACAATTAAAAAAAAAGAAGAAAAAAAAAGAAGTGACATGTGGCCAAGTATGGTGACCCATACTCGGAATTAGTGCTCTGCATTTACCCATCCAAAGTGCACACACACAGCAGTGAACACACACACACACCGTGAACACACACCCGGAGCAGTGGGCAGCCATTTTTGCTGCGGCGCCCGGGGAGCAGTTGGGGGTTCGGTGCCTTGCTCAAGGGCACCTCAGTCGTGGTATTGAAGGTGGGAGAGAGCGCTGTACATTCACTCCCCCCACCTACAATCCCTGCCGGTACGAGACTCGAACCCGCAACCTTTGGGTTACGAGTCCGACTCTCTAACCATTAGGCCACAACTTCCCCCTTATAATATAATACCATATATCCGGGTTCCTCAAATCTTGCCCTGGAGGGCCAATGCGCTGCAGAGTTTAGCTCCAACCCTGATCAAACTCACCTACCTGTGATTTTCTAATGATCCTGAAGACACTGATAGTAACACCATAAGGTTCATTTTCCACAGGACACCGACAATGTGTCTGAAAAACGTAGCACTAATGGGACAAAACGAGTCAAAACATTCAAATACGTCTGCGAGTTTATAAAGAAAAATGGGGCAGACAGACGAAAGAACGAGTCCTGTGTGAACAGATCCATAGTTTACAAGGATACAATAACCGGACACTTTCCACTTGTCTTAAAGGGAAAAAAAGTATATTTTAAGTTTCAACTCACTGAGCTATTCTCCTTTTGGTTGGCATGACAAGACGCTTAAGGACATGTTGGGAGTTTTAAGCACACACAAGCTGCCAGAGTACTCTGTGAGTACATTTACAGGCTTTTCTCCAGTCCTAGAGTCAGTTAACACTTGCTTTAAAGCCAGTGATCTCAGTGTTTTAACATACTATACCAGAAGGCTTAAGTTCTTCCGCCTGTAAAATAAAAAGTAAATAAATAAAGCAGTAATTTATTGCAATTTCTAAACCAAATGGCTTAATTTGAATGAAAGCCCAGCACCAATTTCACCTTCTGGAATATGATTCAGCTCTGGATATGATTAAACAACCAAAACATCAGCACACGGTTACACGAGGCATAAATGAAGACCAAATAAGAGCGTGTCTGGGGAATTCACTGAAAACACTGGAAAGTCTGACTCAATAACATCATGGAATTACATTTGCAATACAATATTTAATAAACAGATTAAAAACAAACAAATAAAGAAAAATAAATATATAGTATTTTACATAAAAAGTCTTCATTTTGAGACTCTAACCAGGTTATGGTTAGCATGAGAAAAACAGGCCAGGCATTGCTTAACCATAAATTACAGATGATGATATAAACATTGACACAGTGTTGTTGTAAGTTCCAGGTAGTTGTAATGAACTGTAACAAAAAAAAAATTATATGAAACAGTTTCAGTTGAACATGGGGAGATTTTTATGAGAAAAGGGCCTTAAAACAAACTTCTCAGGATCAGATTAGATTCTTTTCCAACACTTAGCCTTGCTGTTCAGGGCAGATGGGTCGTTTTTCCCGAACATAACTCTATATTGTGAGCATTATAGCAGGATATGTCAAACAACAGCTATGATAAATCCCTTAATAGCATGTTTTATATTGTGCCTGTAAAACGGAATGTGCTTTGTCCACAAAGAGACCTTCGGCAGTGAAACGAGAGCCGTTGTTCTTCTGCAGCTGCGGCTATAAGGTGCCACTGTAGTGTTGACAAGAACCAAAACTGCACAAACTGAGAATACAAAAGTTCTGGAGTCTGTTTTCTCATCCTCTCATGCTCTGTTCTGAATTGTGGAGGAGGAAGCAGAGAAATAAGCCGGGCGATATTTGTCCCCTGTCCTTTATGTTTGTTCCTTGTCAGATTGTACGATATACCCCAGTGAGATCTCGGGTAAACTTTAAGGCAAACTGTGCAATATCAACAGTCTATTATATCAGACTATATCATATATCAGACTTTGGTCACGACTGACAGCGTTGTTTTTTTGTTTTTTTTAAACATCAATCGTTTCACATTCTGACATCCTCATTGACTCACGAAATTGAAATGGTACTGCATAAACCCAAGCAAGCTCTTGAAAGAAATAAAAATCTTGGGAGTTGTCATGGCTGAGTGAAAGGAGTATGTAAATTCTCTAAAGCATTTTGTTTTTCATTTTAAGGCACCACATGTAAATAGAGTAATTTTTTAACGAATAGATATCACCATACTTTCCCTGTTAATAACTTGCATTAACAAGGGCAAAATTGTTTTGTATTATAGATTTTCTGAAATTATATGTTTAAATATGCAAATTATCTAATTAATATACACTAATTTGCATACATGTCCAGAACGGAAATCTGAACTTTGGATAAAGCCAAGTTCAAGCAATTCTTGCATTCTGTTGACATATTAGGTAAATGTTTTTACAGTGGGGATTTTGAATATTTATTTTCATCACTCTAAACAGCCATGAGAAAAAAAATCACATTTTTAGGAATACAAATAAGGTGAATGATACATGAACAAAGCCCTCAGTAAAAACCTTCAGAATATAGATAGGAATAAAACTGAAAAGTCTGGTATATGTAAGCATGACTGCAGAGGAGTTTTTTGGCTCAGTACATAAGGAAAAAAAATTAAGAAAACTGCATTTGAAAGATATGTACTGTAATCGAAATCTACCGACATATCAATAAAGTGCAATTAAATAAACACTTAAATGTGTATTTTGGATGTTTTCATTGTGGAAGTAAAATGGGACAAATCTCAAAATTTACCAATGCATGAAAAAAACAATGGTGTCTTGCCTTAGAAAAGTTATTTTGATTATATGATGTCACACTAATCATTCAAAGACAGATTTTGCCCTACGATAAAAGAAATCTCTCCTACTTTTATCAAAAATCATGCAGCGTGCATCCGGCTTGGGACTGACTAACAGGCACAGCTGACGGTTCGAGGGCAAAACCTGTGCAGAACAAACTGTGAGAAGTCACGCTAGGACATTCAATGAGACAATTGTGTAGCCTTGAACCCTCCACTGTGTTTGTCCACTGTCCAGGTCTCTGAGGTGTGAGAGGAACTGGAAGTCTGACATGCACTGCCCCAAACTGGCACAATCAGGTCACTGGCAAAGAAAAATAAACACACACACAAACACACACACACACACACACACACACGAACGATTTTAATGCACGTCGTGAAGATAAGAACCACCTGACGCGAAGCTACAGCTCGTTAGCTCAGCATTCTGCCCGCTTCAGATCAGAAAGAGATGAAATAGTGCTGTAAGATCACATTTATTTGAATTAATTAATTTTAACATTTAGCTACTTGAATTAATTATTCGAGAGAGAGATTGAGAGTGAGAGAGAGAGTGAATTAATTCATTATAACATTTAGCTACTTAATTATTCGATAGAGAGAGAGAGAGAGAGAGAGGTGACAGTTGCCTACCTGCATCTGTGCATCTCTCCAGTAGGCTATTTAATCTATTTTATTAATAAAAGTCGCGGGGCAGCATTCTCAAGAAGTTTGTGTCCTCCTGAATGTTTGTATACGTGCGCAGCGCCATCTCCAATCTCACAAACCAAAATAATAGACATGATTTTCTCAGGCCACATGTAAAATCATATGAATTATTATAAAGATTATTAAAAAGAATACGCATGGATGACAGTTGATTACAATAATATTTCAGTTTATTTCCATCATTAGTAACAGTTTCCCCTGTGGGACAAATAAAGTTAATATTAGTCGTATATTAATAATAGGCTACTTCATTTACTTTGTTATTTACTATCCCTGTTATAGTATTATTCATAAGTAAAAACCAACAAGATTTGTTTTTCACCATGTTTCCAAATTCTCTACCCCAGGTCCAAAAGAAATGTAAAAAATGTACAAACTGAAAACATTAAATACTTTTGTGATCTATTTCCATTTGTTATTTTCAAAAGAGAAATACTGTCATGGATGTTTACAGAGCAGAGGTCACCTTTTTTAATTCCAATGGGAGAGATGGACTTTTTTTGTCTTTTGTTTTTGTCTTTTGTTTATTATTATTTTGTGCTGTATTGTTGGGTACTGTGTTATTTCGGTTTCAAAAGCCAGCAATAAATAACACTTTAATATCTAAAGAGTGTTCATGTGATTTTATACATTAGTAATGTTGGGAAATGAATAAATGCATAATAATCGTCATAATCGTAAAACCGTGATTATTCCTCAGACAATAATCGTACCAACAAAATCTATAATCATTGCATCTGTCGACTGTGGCATAATAAAAGCTCCGCTGCTTTTGAGCCGTGTGTCACGCTCGTTCAGCGGCCTCATTTCACTTCGACTGCTTTCAGCCTCACCCTGCTTCATTCTACTATGTTAATAAATCATTAGCTCATCAATTAACATGATTTCTGCCCAAGTACCGTCGGATTGCATCGGCTGTGGGGATGAAGACGGCAACTCCCATGATTCCACACTCAGTCACGGCATCATCAAAATACGCCTTTGTCTCTTTGTTTATTTTGAATACGCGCCCTCCAGCGGCGAAAATTACATATTGTGCCTTTAATAAGCCAATAAGCCTTGCTTGTTTGTCTTGCGGTTTATGATCAGATCAATGCAAATATCAACTCATGTTTTTTTACGCAGCAAACACAGAGTTGTAAATGAGAAAGTAGTTAATGTGCCTTCTAAAAATCTAAACTATTTAAAACGTATAAATATTACTGTCTTAATTAACAATTTATATGCTTGATTTATCCCTTTTCATTAAAATGGTCTAAAGGCTGAAATGCAGTTGTATAAGATTTTTGTTTTTGTAAAAACCTGTATCTAAACTGTAAATCATGTAATTTTATGGCTCAGTACCGTATGTAACCACAGACATTGTCCAACCCCTCATTCTGTGTTCATTTTACTTGTGTAGCTCTTAAAATGGGTCATAAATTGCCTTACATTTATTTTTAAAAATTCTGCAGATACCCTGTAAATAGTGAAATAAAATTCCTTCCTTCATATTTGTGTATTGAAAATATGTTTGATTGACATTTAAACTCCTATCTGATTTTCAAATATATATATATATTTTTTTTTTTTAAAAGGTCAGTTTTTGTTTACATATGTATGTGTACTGTGTATATTTATTATGTACATACAGTATAAATACACACACATGCACGAATATATTTCAGAAAAAAAATATTTTTATATATTTATAATATAAATTATATGAATATTAAATATAGACATGTAAATACATGTAAATATTTTACAAATATATACTGTGTGTGTGTGTGTATTTATATATACATAATAAATATACACAAAACACACACATATTATGCAAACAAAAACTTTTATTTTGGATGCGATTAATCGCAATTAATTGCTTGACAGCACTAAAATATGTACACACACACACACACACACACACACACACACACACAAAACAGCCAGGTCCAAATAATACTGGGTATTAAGTGAAACTTTGACATTTCTGTAGCTCATGAATATCTCACTGCATTTATTTTCTCATGGTTTATCGATCAGCAAAACTGACAAGTGGAAAAATCATTGAGTGCGTTTATACGGTGCTCACAAACAATTTAAGCGAACCACAATGAGATCTTTGCTCATTATGCAGATTGACCTATATGTAAATATCTTTACCAGGGTTCTGGCAGTGAATGCATGTCTTGTACAAATGTCCACTTGTGCTTCAAGGCCAAATTCACTGAACAAACAAAATTATTTTTATCTAATGATTTTTATACAGCCTCTCGATTAATTTGCAGCTCTACTTCCAAAACTTCCTAACCGATTTCTCTTCATGAAAGGAGCTGGGTGCACACACAGAGAAAATTACATGTAGCTCACACTCATCTCAGGGAGAATTCATAGAAACTGAGGGACTAGGTACAAAAGCACTCAAGAAACCAGTTTGCAACTCAAGCCTCAACTGCTGACTGAAAGCTCAGAGGCCAACTGATCATAATTACAGTTCTTCAGAGGAAACCCAAGGACGTGTAATGACAGACAGGCCAGGCCACAAATTGGCCACTCCAAAGTTCCCACAGTGCTGCTGAATCTGCCGTGACACTGCTGTGAGCACCGTAACCTTTCAAGTTTGCACTTTTTCTGTAGTGTTTGTCCTTTTTACTATTAAGTTTGTAAAAAAAAATAACTGGGGAAAATGTCAATCACATAAATGCGCATTAAAGAGTCGTTGTGGTGCAGCTTTCCAGTGTAAAGACAAGCAAAATGAATGGCAGTGTAAATAAATATTACAATTAAAAACAAATGTTTGACAGCTAAAAAACTGTGATGGGGCCAGTGAAATGTTGGCAGAGCAAGTAAAAATCTGAAATAAAGTCATGATTGGACCAAGAAAAAAATCCTCATTGTTGAGTACTGATTGTGCAACCAGAATCGGGAGCTTCAGACAGATAAGCCATTGAATCACTCAGCTTTATTGTTCAGTCACACGAATCACATTAATGGCTGGGGACTTACAAAGATTTCTCTCAGAAACATCTGTGAACTACAGGCCGCTGTCACCAAACATAAGCATGATGGGTTTGACAAAAGCATTCTTGCTGGAAAATTGGGAATATCTGACCAGTGGCAACAGAGTTGTAAACAACATGTGACAGCAGACCTGATCTGTCAGAGCAGAGATGATGAAACCACACACTGAGAGCGCAAAGAAAAAAAGAGGGGGGGGGGATAGCGAGAAAGAATAACTGGTGAGAGAGCAAGAACGATCTATTTGAGCTCAAAATATGGATTGTGGATATAATGTGAGTCAATGGGTTGGCCGTGTTGTCAGTACATCCTGTCTTAATTCCCACTGATTGCTTGTTGGACAGGTCAAAACAAGCCATTACACATTAAACTGCATAGTTGTCTGACATTTATATTCATATGGGCATTTTGAGTCATTTTGTACAGGTGCATCTCAATAAATTACGAGTCTCAGGTCCGGCAGGGATTGTCGTGGGGGGAGCCAGCGCCCAGCGCTCTCTTCCACCTTCAATACCACGACTGAGGTGAGACCCTTGAGCAAGGCACTGAACTGCTCCCCGGGCACCACAGCATTGGCTGCCCACTGCTCCGGGTGTGTGTTCACAGTGTGTGTGTGTTCACTACTGTGTGTGTGCACTTGGCAGGGTTTAAATGCAGAGCACAAATTCCAGGTATGGGTCACCATACTTCAGTTTCAAGATTTCAAGATTTGAAATAATTTCGGTTTATTTTTTTATTTATCGGTTTTTGTTTGTTTTAACAGCAATATCCGGCAACACTGCATCAATGATTCGGCTGTGCAGGTCCGGCTGGCCTAGAACATGGGCTGGTATACGTTATGCACATGTTGGGGGCGTAAACATTAATGATCCCGACTGTAACGTCACAGTCGGTGTTATGTTGGGATTCGCCTCTTTTTCAGTGGTCTTTTGCACGCACAAGATTTACGTGAGGAGGAAACAATGGTGTTTGAGTCTCACGGTGTGTCATTTCCATGTACAGAACTCTTATTATTCAACTACGCCAAGGTAAATACAGTTTTCCATTCTATGGCACCATTAAGTTAGTCTGATGTATTGTCAGTTGATTTGGTTCAAAATAAGTCAGACTAACTGAAATAAGGCTGGCTTATTTGGGAAACTTGTTTTATGAAACAGGCCCCTGGTCTGTTAGCTGGGTAAACCCTTCCAGTCACTATCATGACAACAACTAACACGAAACACATTAAGAACGCAACACATGCTCTTGAATCTGAATTGCTTTCATCTTCAGAGTCTTTCCTCTAAACAAAAACTGCTATACGAATGGATGGGAGCAGACAGAAATGTGCAAAAGCCCCATGCGGTGCCTGTGATTCCTTTAGACTGGATCATTCAAACAGCGTGATACTATATGCCCGCTCACACAATAAAAAGGCAGTCATGTTTAATTAGTCTCCCTTTGACTTGAATGCCAAACAGGTCCTCGGGGTAAAAAGAAATCCTGCTACCGCTTCAGATGGAGATGGTGATAGCATGTGATAAGTTGCAGAAGGACGGCAGAGCGAGAATGCACTTCAGGCTGAAGAGTCGCTTGTGCAGTAATTTAATGTCACGCTTCAACTTTCTCACCCATGAGGGAGAGAAAACAGTCTTACACTTGAAACATTTTTCTAGTAGGGGAGTGCGAGGTAAGATGGGTCAGTGAGTGTCCAATTTTGTCATATGACCATATAAACATTTCAAAAGTTTGACAGCCTTGTGGTTAGTGAGTCGACATATAGCGCAACTGCGCTCACAGCGACCCGAGTTCGATTCCCTCTTCGAGGTCCTTTGCTGATCCTGCTCCTCTCTCTCCACCCAATACTTTCCTGTCATCTCTCCACTGAAGCCCATAAACATATAATTAAAAAAATATTTTTGAACTGTATTTTTAATCAAATAAATGAAGATTTGCAGCATAAGGAAACTTCTTTTAAAAACATTTTAAAATAAATAAATAAATCTTACAGATCCCAAACTTCTGAATGGTAGTGTATCATACATATTGGTGAACTGCTAAGTGTAGGGGTGTCCCGATCAGGATTTTTGAGGCCGATCGCCGATCACAGAAGCAGTATCTGCCAATCCGATCATTGATACCGATCTTCTTAAAGCCTTCTTTTTATCATGTAGAATTATTTATAGTGATGATCCAATCAAGATTTTTAGACATTTATTCAGGGCCTGAATTTCATTTTTGAAAATGAATTCCTCTCTTAGGTGACTCTTGTGAGAGGATTTTTTTTTTTCATTTGAGGGGGTGGAGGCATTTTTTTTACATTTTTCAAAAATCTATATTTATCTCACCTAAATGTTTGATCATGCACTGTATTTTTGTTCTTACAATCGTGTTATTGTTGCGCAATAGCTTACACTGCGCAAGCCTGATTTTGTGAGCTGTATGTGAGGTTCACACATACTCCGTTTGCAGTGCCTATGTAGTCCATATGTGTGGTACAGAAGCAGCACGGACTGTGCTTTCACACAGGTGTCTGCTCCTGATCTGTGGCTGTTTACCACAAACACAACATTTATCCATTATTTTGATTTTAAATCCAAACATTGTTACTTAAAAGGCTTTTTCAATATTGTGATTGTTTTTTTACACCATACAGTAGAGCTGCACGATTCTGGATAAATTGAGAATCACAATTTTTTTTGTCTCAAATAGAGATCACGATTCTCCCACGATTCTGAGCCTGCATTTATTTGATACAAAATACAGCAAAAGCAGTAATACTGTGAAATATTTTTACTATTTAAAATAACTGCTTTCTATTTGAATATATTTTCAAATGTAATTTATTCCTGTGATCAAAGCTGAATTTTCAGCATCACTACTCCAGTCTTCAGAGTCACATGATCCTTCAGAAATCATTCTAATATGCTGACATGCTGTTCAAGAAACATTTTATTATTATTATAATCAATATTTAAAACACTTGAGTAACGTTTTTCAGGATTCTTTGATGAATAGAAAGATCAGCATTCATCTGAAATAAAAAGCTTTTGTAACATTATACAC
>NW_015552625.1:1538879-1540166 GCF_001515605.1 Sinocyclocheilus anshuiensis | reverse complement strand
TTTATTTAGAAAGGATCCTTTAAATTTATCAAAAGTGATGATAAAGACATTTATAATGTTACAAAATATTTCTATTTCAGATAAATGTTGCTTTGAAATCACAGGAATAAATGACATTTTAAAATATATTCAAATAGAAAGTTATTTTAAATAGTAAAAATATTTCAAAATTAAACTGTTTTTGCTGTACTTTGGATCAAATAAATGCATTTCTGCATAATAGCCTTGAGATCAAGGGCATGTTCCATTAACATCTCTTCCAGCTCCAGATATATTGTAATTTATACAATATTTAGTTCCAATTCTCTATTCTGATTGGCCGAGCTGTGTTCAAAGACGGATGATATTTAGTGTAACAGCACTGGAAGATTTCAAATTTTAGATCATTTCACTTGTCCATGTTTGTGACATTACAAAACACAATATGTAAATAGTGTGGAGGCTCAATCTCCTATATACATTATCTCGAGTATTAGATGTGTGGCGATGTGTGGATTAGATTAGCAGTGGCGTCAAGACAGAAAGGGTTAAAACATGTTGCTTGCTATGTTTTATTCTTGTTAACTCAGCCGTTAGATTAAAGGATGATTACCTCATTCGCCAAAAGAGAGGGGCACCCACTCTCCAAGCCTTCGGGATGGGGAAACTGTAGGCTAAAAATACATTCTTCCCATACATGGAAAACCCTTTGAGGGGTTCTGAGCAGAGTTTCTCAATTTTATGAAGAAAAAAAAACTGAGAAACACTAAGGTTTTGTATTGCACACGACAACTGGTTCTTATTGTGATAATGCAATAAAAAATAAACCTGAGGCTGAACCTGCAAGCCAAAAATACCAACAACACTCCCACTATCTGTGTTAAAATCTATGACTTAAGGGAGGAAAATTGTACAAGTTGAAACATGAGGAAGAATGTGGCGAGTTTTGCGCATGGACACAGGTGGTGCTGCGTGTTAACGCTGGCAGCGAACAAATGAGTTAAAGGGGTCATATGATGTGATTTCAAGTTTTCCTTTCTCTTTGGAGTGTTACAAGCTGTTCGTGAATAGATAAGATCCCTGAAGTTGCAAAGACTAAAGTCTCAAAACCAAAGAGATATTCTTTATCAAAGTTAAGACTCTGCCACACCCCCCCTAAAACGGCTCGTTCTAACACGCCCCCACATATCTAGGTCACTATGTGGGAATATTTGCATAATGCACCCAAATGTTCACGCAAAGAAAGAAGGCGTGGTTTCAGTAACCGCAGTTAGTGTTGAAGCAGCCATGTCAGGGAGACGCTGTGTG
>NW_015552625.1:1527976-1538096 GCF_001515605.1 Sinocyclocheilus anshuiensis | reverse complement strand
GCCAATCAGAGCAGACTGTGCTTGTCGGAAGGAGGGACTTTGTAGAAAACGAAGCGTTTGAGAGAGGCGGGGGGATAGAGGACCTACAATAATGTACAGTATTTGAAAAATAATGTGTTTTTTTAACATTAAAGCATGTCAACATATTCTGTTACACCAAATACACAAAATAATGATCTTTAAAAAAGCATCATATGACCCCTTTAATATGCAACAGAGGTTTAGCATTAGAAACTGAATACAAAGTATATATCTGCACAACAGATGCCGAACAATGATCTCCATGCAGTTTTTACAGTCTGATGTGGGAATGGTTTGGGAAGGAACTTCCAGAGAGAACTAAACCTGCCATTAAGAGTACCACAAAAGTGGTGTAATGTGGGACAATAGCTCAATAATTCAGAACTCTAAACAACTGAAATAGAAGCTAAGCTTTTCCTCATTCCGCCTAAATATCATATTTCACTTAATCAGATTGAGTTAAAGCCGAGTTTCCAAGACCAATATCACGTGAATCTGGAGAACACAATGAGGTTGCAAGATTACACACAATTGCCTCATTCATGAAACATTCGTAAATATGAGTAAATTCTGAGTAATTTACGCGTAAAACGGACCTTCCCGAAAACTCTCCTCCGGATTCACAAATACTTCGTAAAGGTCAGATTTGATAGTTAAATGTGTGTATGTTAATGAATTCCAATCATTCGTAAATAGGGCGCGTATGCACACTCATTCACAATTAGCATATTCCCCGCCTATGAATTACAGCTACGCAAATTACGTATCTAGGAATGGTGTGGAATCCTTGGACTCAGTTCTCAGATTTGGTAAATTATATAGCATAAATGCATAAGAGACTAATAGGCTATATGCCTAACAATAAATTAATAAATTAACGTGTGTCCACCAGAGCGTTTTTAGCCAGCTGACATAATGCCTGGTGCTCTTCTGAAAACGACCAGAGGGTGGTGCTTGAGAGAGCCTTGGAGGCACTGCATTTTTCTGGAGTGACGCGTTGTTTGCTATGATTGGGAATATTCACGGCAGTAACATACGAGTATTTTATTTTGAAGAATGTTACTGAATATAAAAATGCAGTAACCCGCAATATTAACTTCTCCATTTTTGTGTTGTACAAGTATGATCATGGTTGGTTAATGTAATGTTTGTCCCGCCCCTCCTCCACTGTGATTGGACGGCTGTGTAATGTGGGGGGGGGGGGGGATTGAAAGTGTTGCCATGATTTTTGTACTGTGTACTTCATTATAATGACATTGGGCCTCATTCATGAAATTTAAGTACATATGAGTAAATTCTGAGTAATTTGCCCGTAAAACAGACCTTCCCAAAAACTCTCCTCCGGATTCACAAATGCTTCGTAAACTTTCGATTTGATAGTTAAACATGTATGTTAATGCATTCCAATCATTCGTAAATAGGGCGCGCATACACGCTCATTCACAACTAGCATATTCCCCGCCTATGAATTACAGCTACGCAAATTACGTATCTAGGAATGGTGTGGAATCCTTGGACTCAGTTCTCAGATTTGGTAAATTATATAGCATAAATGCATAAGAGACTAATAGGCTATATGCCTAACAATAAATTAATAAATTAACGTGTGTCCACCAGAGCGTTTTTAGCCAGCTGACATAATGCCTGGTGCTCTTCTGAAAACGACCAGAGGGTGGTGCTTGAGAGAGCCTTGGAGGCACTGCATTTTTCTGGAGTGACGCGTTGTTTGCTATGATTGGGAATATTCACGGCAGTAACATACGAGTATTTTATTTTGAAGAATGTTACTGAATATAAAAATGCAGTAACCCGCAATATTAACTTCTCTATTGTTGTTCAGTTGTTGTACAAGTAGGATGATTGTTCGGTGTAGCCTCGTATTTGTCCCGCCCCTCTCCCGCCCGTCCTCCACTGTGATTGGACGGCTGTGTAAAAAGGGACAGTGACGAGCTCTGCGTTTTACCCAAAGTTAAAAAGTAAAAAACAACAAAAAAAGACAGTGCAAATTAACTTGTTAAATATCATTCTAATACATAGTTCATAAAAATGCAGTGTCATCAGTTTGTCTAAAAGAATACAGAACGTTTGAATGTTTTATGCACCATTTACACATGGTAGGGAGCAGGTGTAAATTTCTTTCGTACCAACTAACATTTTCAAAATACGAACATTTTCATGAATTCGAAAATTTACGTCAGAACAACTTTCCGAATGATTTACACAAAAAATCGTTCTGCTCCTGTTTCATGAATGAGGCCCAATGTTTGGTGCGACCATTTTGACCCGAAACTCATCCCTCATTTAATTATCATGTCAAATATATAGATTTTTTCCTTCAGTTTGGGCTTTATTTAGCTTGGTAATCAGAATAAGCAGTGTTAATCATTGAGATTAAAAATAAAGTCACTAATGGGACATTAAAACGTTTTACACGAAAAATGATAAATATGGCTTGATGTAAAACTTCAGTGACCAGCAGGGATTGCCAAATTTACTGCCAAATAATGTCTTATAAATCAAAGCATAAAGACAAATTGTTGTTAAGCTTCTTTTCACCCATAAAAATTTGTTGTAAGAAAAATAAGCTTGACTGTGCTTAAATGTACTGACCACATTTTTTAATGTCTGATTATAAACAGTTTTGATGGAAAAGTAACGTTATAAACTGCTATAAACTAAAGTGTAAAATCTCAAAGTTAAAATCATTTTAGAACCGTTTTCCATTGAAAAAATGCTAAGCCATATTATACTAAAACCATTGCCTATAGGAAATCCAAAATTTCTCTCAAACTCTCTCTCTCTCATAATACATTTTATCTAGTGCCGAAATGCAAAGCTGTAATGCATAGAAAAAGATTTCTTTTTTGTCAAAAGTGCTAGACATGTCAGCAGTTTTGCTAACTTCCGCCATTTTGCAACTTTAACCACAACTTTAACCACACACCATCTCCAAACACAGCACATCACCTTCATAGCAGATTTCAAAGGTTAAAGTGACATTAAGCTTTGTGTTTAAATTATATCATCATCCTTTAGCACACAAACAGTGTTTATGACAACCCAGGTTTGAAAGTAAGTTTAGTTTCATGGTTGCTGCTTTGGTACATTAAGCAACATTAAGCTTTTTTCTTCATAATGAGCATCTATGGAGAAGGAAACACTTCACACCAAAATATAGCTAGTCCATGGCTTACGGTTTCATTCTTTTGACTGTAAATAATGATTACAAGTACTGTTCGAAAGAAATCTAGTTCTCCTTAGTGACTGCTTTAGTACATTAAGCCACATTAAGGGTTTTTCCACTTTAATGTATTTTTAAATGTCCAATGGGGAGATAATGGGTAAACAAATAAAATCTCAGTGACATTATCAGGGAAATTCCATTATGGATTCCTGAGGCACTACAGAAACTTTTAAGAGTTCCTGTTTTTTTTTTTAGTAGTTGATGTCTGATGGTACCTAAAGATCAGAGTGGCAAATAATGTAATAGTGTATATTTTTTTAATAAAATAATATTTACAAAATTTAATGTTGAATATTAAAATGTAATTTAGATATTAAATAAATAGAAGCGCCTTTAAAATACACCTACCAGGGCTCTACAGTGCAACCATTTCAGTCGCATTATAAATATGAGATAGCGATGAACTAAGATGAGTGACAGCTTTTAATGATTTTTAAGGGAGTTTGTAAATGTGATACTGATTTAATACAACAGTTCAATAAACAAAACAATTATATTAAGTGACTTACATTGTCTTGACTATAACACTATTGTCTGATTTTGCTCTATTTCGTAGTCGAAAATAGTTTAAAACACAGACACAGTGGAGCCGCGGCAGATCTCCATTCAAATACAGCGCTGTTTCGTTTATGAATGAACGGGGGTTTTAAACGAATCTAGTGAGTCAGTGATTCATGACCCATTCATAAAGACAGTCACTTGCTTTATTCCTGAATGAATCAGCTGTTCGAATGAATGATTCAGTGATAAAATCAGTGACTTGCCACCACCTGCTGGCAGTTTTAGTTTAATTTTTAAAGTATCTTTTCAGTTATTTAAATCATTGAATATTTCTATATTCAAAATTTTATATTTAAAACATTAACCTCAACATGAATTTATGGATTTAATTGCACTCATTCCACTTCTGAGCCTCATTAAATGTCTGAAAGTACACCAAGCCACTTTTGTGTTCTTCTGTGCCACCTCTACAAATTAATTTTGTTAATACTGATTTCATTTGATTGGTAACTTATGTTTCTTATTCTACTTGTTCTTATTCTGTCGTTTTAATTACAATTTTTAAAAAGCTTATAAAATATTATTTTTAAAGAATTTGACAAAAGATGACATACTTTTAATAAAGTTAGAAAAATACCATTACAAAGGTAAAAACAAAATTCCACTGTAAATCACTTTAAGGAGTCAAATATCACCTCGTAATGGGAAGGCTAATTTTTTATAAAATTTTGGATTATTGATTAGAAGGTGCTCCTAAAAAGAAAAGTAAGCATAGAGTCCAGCTTATAAACCGGACTATCACTCAAGACAGGTTACGTGACTCTGTGGGAAACAAGTAGTAGACTAAACTATGATGATTACTGCCCTAGTTGTGTCATGTAAAGAACACCCATAAGAGATTCTGTAAACCACCAAACGTCCCTTGCCATAATTGGTCCAAAAGAAATGCCTAAAAGCTAGCAGCTAAAAACATGCTAGTCAGTTTATATGCTCAGTGAATCTGTTGTCAATTATTGGCTTATCCGTTCAATATCCGACTGCATGCAAAGTAATTCTGTTTCAAATAACATCCATAAATAATAAGTCAGGATATGGAGCAAATATAACAACGTCCAACTGAACTGAACTATTTGTCCATTCCTAAACAATTATTTGGGATTTCCATAAAAGCACAAAAAAGCAAAATTAAAGTGTTGCATGTCTAATCAGGGAAAGTAATTATACTGCAGATGTGAGTTTTTTTCAACAGTGAATAATCAAATTTGGTTATAATGGGAAAAGTTATGACTTGAACAGAAAGCTTAAAAATGTGTTTTTGACTCAAGGGATTTCATTCATTTCTGATTTGTGACAACAACAGTTTGAACTGAGAGGCTGCATGTTGTCCTTGGCCTGATGGTGTTTGAGCGTGATCGAATTTGCAAGGCAGTTAATGCTCTGACACTGAGGTTATGTTATGCATTTCACCCAAGAGGTTTCATTTTAGCAGAGAAGTGACATGACAAATTTCTGCTGGTAGCTTCAGCTATTTTGCATTCAAGAAAGATCACTAAAGTCACATTGCATAAACAACCGGAATAAATGCTGAATCAACTGCAAAACCTATTGTGGGGGATTTACTGTATTAACTAAGAAATCTACATTTTGCCTGACCAGTCACCTATATTTTCCTCACTGGAGACTGTCAATAAAAGAGGTGCATTGAACTCTCTGTCATAGATATGGCAGTAATGACATTCAAAGTGTTTGTACAGTAAAATAACAGCAGTGCTGTTCTGTACTATGGAGTCAGGTGTTTTGTGTGAGACTTGGTCTTTAAAGTCTAAGGTTAAAAGGTTTTAAAGAGACAGTTCACCTAAAAACAATTAACCTAACCCCACTAACTTTCATTCTACAGACAATAACAATAATATATGTTTGGAATGACATATGCAATTTTTATTTTGGGGGGAATGACATTTTAAGAAGCTTATAATAATGAAAGAGACATTGAGCTCTTGCCAATCTCTTGGTGAGTGCAGCGCCACCAGAACTATTTTTCAGCAACGTGTACACTATCAAAACGAAATGAAACCTGTTATGCAGAGAGTAAAATTATGCCAAACAAAATCAGGCATCCTGTCAGAAAATTAGACTACCTCTCACTGACATGCCAGCGAACTGCTCCGGCAAAAGGTGAGAAGCTGTCGACTGTGAATCTGCACTGGGCGTCCAGAAGGCCGTCACTTTGTATATGGAGACAAGTGCAAATTGGCTGCCCTGCAGGCCCGGTGTGTCAATCTAGAGGCTGCTGAGATCGTCCTTCACCCATCTGTCTCAGTCCTATGCTAAGGCTTACTTAGTAAAGCTAGGGAATTCTTAAAAAATATTAATTACAACACTGACCAAAAAAAGTGTACATTTCACCAGTTACACAATGACCTTTTAAGTTGTATTCACTTATGTTGCTAACTGCAAGAATGATAATGCAAAAACTGCCCACTAAGACTGATACATCATCATGCAAAGCATCCATTAGCTGATAATCTTTTAAATGAACGTTCCGGGTTCAATGCAAGTTGATTGCTGGAGGTATGTGGTTCCAAAAACGCGTCCGGGAGTAAGTTCATTCAACTCAGAGTATGTTTCTGATTAAGACTCAAGACATTCTCAACAGAGCGACGAATTGAATTGTCGCTATGGAAACGGACGCTAAGAAAAAGCGCGCTATGCTGTTTCTTTCTTCTTCTTTTGTTCAATGGTCATTTACATACTTAGTGCATATTGCCACCTAATTGATGGTTGTGCAATCATTTTTCTTTTTTTCCCGTTTACTCTTTAATCCTTGAGAATAATATAATTATATATTGTCATATCAGATATGTATTTTTATTATAGAAATACATTATAAAAAATGCCGATCCATGTGTGAGATGATAATATAAAATGTAATAAATTCATAAAGACAGTGGCCCTGGCCCAAATGGAACACTTCATGTGCACTTGCGGTAATAGCCTATATATAATATAGTAAATTAAACATTACCTTGTCATAATAGTGTTTTATAATTTATATACAGAAAACTGATATGCCAATAAAATATAATAACCATATTAGTTAGATACATTACAGTTATACATATACATATATATATATATATTAGGGATGTGCGTGTCTAGTCGAAAACAATCTAGAAAACACTAGAAAACTAGAAAACACTGAAAACAATAGTCGCTTACACGACAGAAAAAGAAAAAAAAAACATGATTTTATCATTCAAATTACCGTCATTTTAACATTGCATTTAAAACATTTTAAATAACAAGTTAACATAAAACGTTTGAAAAATAATACATTATTTTTTAAAGTTTATCTGAGCGGAAACTACATTTTTACCTCAGACCTCACATGCATTTTCTTCGTGTTTGTGCGCTCTAAACCCGGATTTTGTTTTAAATAAAGGTCTTTAGTCGTCATTAATTATTCTTTCTTGTTTTTGTAAAAAACGTTGACATTAATACATATAATTAGTTGTTTGAAGTATTCAGACGAAATATTGAATGCAGTGATTATGTTAACTAGAGATAGCTTAATGTGTTAAGTTTCTGTAAGGGGGAGGAGCCCCGTTCGAACACGTTTGATCAGTGAGCGCGTGATCTTTGAAGATTCCGGCTGATGATGCACGTGATGGATTTGGAAAGCAGCATGTAATGGTGAGTGTGTTAACTTCTATATCTTTATCTTTCTGGGAAAATTGATTATCCAAAAGACCGGTCCGATGACAGCGTTACTGTAGTTAAAGCTAAAGTAGTCTTAATGTGCCGATCGACGGTTTTCCCCTGTCGGTTCACAGTTTAGCTATAATGCTAATATTTAAATCGGTGTTTCTTTTGGTTCACAGTTAAAATAGGTTCAGCAAGTGTGTTTCTGCATGTTCATTTTAGCTGTAACATTAGCATTTCATTTCATTACCCTTAGCTTCAGTCGTTTAACATCAGCATGTGTGCATCAATTAGCTTTTTGTTAAAGGAACACTCCACTATTTTTGAAAATAAGCTCATTTTCCAAATCCCGTTAGCATCTCGCTCAAAAATGACCAAAGAGTTTCTATATTTTTCCTATTTAAAACTTGACTCTTCTGTACTTACATCGTGTACTAAGACCAACGGAAAATGAAAAGTTGCGATTTTCTTCGGGGAACAATAAAAAAACATTTGTGCATTGAAATCGGTTTTTCTTTTTTTCCAATTTATTTGAAACAATGTTTAATACAATAAATCTCAAAATCTATGTCTAATTACATTGACATTACATAATTTAGTGCAACGGGTTTCTTCGCAAATTTCTAGTAAAGTCAACTAATTTGGGTTAAGATTGTGCCCACTGAAGGCTCGTCGGTAGATCACACGTGCGCTGATAGCGCTGAAGTGAACTAACCCTGGAACATAACCTGCTGCAGGTTACCTTCAGAGAGCAAGTTGCTATGGTTACTTGCATACCCTGAAAGTTACCTCCGATTTTGGAACCGAAAGCTGAGGTTATCCGCTCGCTTATCCTCAAACATACCTGGGTATGTCACATAACCTGCTTTTTGGAATACTCCCCAGTTTTTGATGTCAATTAGATTGTATAATTTCAAAATTTAAAGCAAAAACAGAATGGTCTGACCTTAGCTTTGAGAAATTATGATCTTGCTCTGCCTGCTTTTCTCCTCTTTGTGTTCGTCTTTTGCGCCTCTGGCTTCGGTTAATGGCCGTTTATAGTTGGTTTATTTGCCCAGTTAAAGAATTAATTGCGTGTTATTTTCTTTAACCATTATTCAAAAGTGTATGCAGTTAACAGGAATCTCCTCTCAATTCACGACGCTGTCAATGTTGCTTAGCCACTCGTACTGGTATGACAGTTTTTTTATAATTCATACCGTGTGTGCAGAGCTCTACGCTTACGCTTCTTTTTAGGAGCACCGTAAAAAAAAATCAGGAGCACCTTCTGATCAGTAACAAAAATTAGCCTTCCCATTACAAGGTAGTATTTGACTCTTTAAAGTGATTTACAGGGGCAATTTTTGTAATGGCATTTCTTTCTAACTTTACTAAAAGTATGACGTGTCAAATTCAAAAATCTATATTTATAAGCTTTTCCAAAATTTCTAATAAAAAAATAGAATAAGAACAGGTAGAATAAGAAGAATAAGCTACCAATCAAAAGAAATCAATATTAACAAAATTAGTTTCCACTACAAAGGTGGCACAGAAGAACACAAAAGTGGCATGTAGGTAAATTTACAGACATTTACAGAGGCTCAGAGGTGGCATGGATGTTTTAAATTCATAAGAGATTAATGTATTAAATATAAAATTTTGAATATAGAACTGTTGTTTGATTGAAATGATTTAAATGACTGAAATGACACTTTAAAAATAAAAATAAAACTGCCAGCAGGGTGGCTGCAAGTCACTGATTTTATCACTGAATCATTCATTCAAATGATTCGTTTGAATGGCTGATTCATTCAGGAATGAAGCAAGTGACTGGCCCTGTCCCAAATGGCACCCTAAACCCTCACGGTCTTCCTCGGAGTCTGCACTTTCGTGACGTAATGCCGCTTTGACTGTCGGGTAGAAGTCTGCTGCGGAGCTCGCACCAGTGCGGGCTCGGCAGAAGTGCGGATCGAGGGCGCAAAACAGCCGCAAAGGGGGCGCTCGCGAGCACCCTTCTGAACGCTAAAATGACAAATGGGACACCCTACGGTCTCGTGGACTTAACGGACATGCACACGCAGCGGCCATTGTAAGTCCGTAAGACCGCAAGTGCACATGAAGTGTTCCATTTGGGCCAGGGCCACTGTCTTTATGAATGGGTAATTGAATCATTGACTCAGATTAATTAAAAAAAAAACGTTCATTCATAAACGAAACACTGCTTTGTTTGCTTGGAGACGTGACTTTGAAACTTTTCGTTGACGAAATGGAGCAAAATCAGACAATATTGTTAAAGTCATACAATGTACGTCACTTAATATTAACTTATTGTTTATTGAACTGTTGTATTAATTAGGGATGCACCAAATATTCGGCAACCGAAATTATTCCGCAGAAAATAGCAAAAAAATCTCTTTCGGTGTTCGGCCGAATAAGCGAAAAGGCCGAATAATATGAACCGAACAATGACGAACGCGATCAAATAGAGGCACGCGCTAATGCAGCGAACATGTCGGCAGTGTGAAAGTATTTAAAACTATCAGAGAAAGACGCAGAAATCATTACAAGCCTGAAGCACCGACAGCGAGAGACTTAGTGCTGCATCACGTCTCTGTTCTCTGTTCTCTGATGAGAAGAAGAGGTGGCTAATGCTGGTGGTTAGGTTACTGTATG
>NW_015552625.1:1521721-1526659 GCF_001515605.1 Sinocyclocheilus anshuiensis | reverse complement strand
AATAATAATTACCCTACAACAGCTCTGTTAATACATTTATTATAACATTCACACATAGTGTTCAAATTGGGATTTGTAATATATTCTAATGTTTTAAAAGAATTCTCTTCTGCTCAGCAAGGCTGCCTTTATTTGTACAGTAAAAAATACATGCCTGATTCAAGTCTCAAAAATGGCAAAAAAAATAGTATTTTACTAACTTAACAATTTTGCTAAATTGTGCTTTTTTTGGTATAATGTCTGCTAGAATGTTAAAAAAATGTTCAGTGCTAAGTAAATATTTTGTAATTGTTATTTTGTAATCGATTTTTTATTTGAAAAGCAGGACAAAACAGTAAAAAGCAAATTTTGGCAATTTAATTCATGCAATTGTGAAAAAAATGGCAAAATAGGCCTACATGGGGGGAAAATGTGAAAAACCGTGTTCAGTATTCGGCCTTCGGCCCAGTGTTTCATTTTGTTCAGCTTCGGCCTAGAATTTTCATTTCGGTGCATCCCTAGTATTAATTTAATATCACATTTGCAAACTCCCTTAACAATCTTTAAAAGCTGTCACTCACTTCAGTTCATCGCGATCTCACAAAGTTGCATTATAATCAATGAAGCTCTCTACACTGCACAACGAATCTCTTATTTACACCGTCTACACTTTGTTTGTTATAACGAAAGGATTTGTGAGCTTGCATAACTCAGCAATGAACAAAACTCCAGTATTTTGAGCAGTGAGTGGATTCTGATTAACATTGCATGAATCAACATATGTCTGCGATACATTACTCAATGCTGCAAAAACATGTAAGTAGAAATCTTTGAAGCTACCATGAGCGCAAACACAAATATGCTGACCGGGTTAGTCGCACAGGTGCTCCTAAATATTTTTTGATAGTCGCACGCAGTACTTTTCAGTCACAAATGCAATGCCATTTTTTTTTGAAGAGAAACAATGAAAATATTTTTTTCTAGTAAATCAACATTATACAACAAATGCCGTCGATTGACCTTAACTTGCAAATAATTTTGAAAACACAGCAAGCAAACCTTTCTCACACATCAAGGCTTTTAAATTCAAACGCATGAACAACTTATTTTCTTTGTCTCAGCTTGCGTCCTTCACTGATCTGGAACAGGTGGGATCACTCACGGCACAGATGTTCACCTTTCATTAAAAGGTATGTAAATGAGCTAAACGGGACAGGTATGAGGGACAATCAGAGCCCTCAGGCACAGTCAGGGTAAAAAACAGGCAGAGGCCAGCTAGACCAAGCCAAGTGGTTTATTGGTTGGTCTGTAATGGTAATGAAGATGCATGCGGAGCACTCGTGGAAGCCACAGACCTGGCAGAGGCTCAGGATGTGCCTGCAAATAATTAGATAAGCAATGAACCTCTGCCGGATGCAACACCTCCCTAAAAGCAAAGCTGGCGTGGCCCCCAACAAGATATCCAAATGAGAGCCTGCTCATTTAAATCCGACATGGAAGCAGGTCTAACCAAATCAGTCTAATTTACAAGGTCAAAACATGAATGGGGGAAGATTTATTAGTAAACAGGCCACGTTTAGTTAAAATAAAGCTAGTCTTCAAGTCAGCATGAAATGGTAATTCGCCTTATTTTTTATAAATGTTATTAATCTTATTATGAACAAAATATCCAAACGTGTGTCTTTTTTAGTTCATAACCATTTTTTGACATAACTCAAAATTCTGCTGAAAGACTTCATCCTCAAAAACCCAACCACTCTCTTGCAATCGACTGCAAGCGCACATTCAGATCTGCCTGCATTCAATCAACCACTTCTATTATATCACACCTTTAAAGAGACAGTTCACCTAAAAATTTTAATTCTGTCATCATTTACACTCATGTCGTTCCAAACCAGTATGAAATCACAGACATCCTTCAAAATATCTTGTTTTATGTCCTGCAGAGGAAAGTCATACAAGCTTGGAACAACATGATGCCTTTTAATTTCTGTGTACTTTTCACTACTGTTTTACAAATTCAGTCAATCTTCTCATTTCGCATGCTGTTTTTGGAATACTCTATACTAGGGAAGTAGGCACATTCGGGAACAGGGACTGATACAATACAATTGACTAACATGACTTCAGTTGGACCGAAGTGTATAAGACTTGAAAGTCTGGTAGTGTGTGGCCCTCAGTCGTTTATTGCATAATGCGCAGTTTTTCTCTGTAACCATTAACAAAGCTGTTTTAGTGTACAGATTTTAAAAGTAGTGTAGTTTATTCCAGCATTTAGGTAGTATGACTGAATTCCAACTGCATTTATATGCACTTAAAGGCCTTTCATGGTTAAAATGAAATAATTACAATAATTAAATGAACCTTGAGAGTCTAGAGAATTTATAGGAGGGAAAAAAAAACAACTCAAAGTTTTTATCTTCAGTCTTTGAAATGACAGGGGTAAAATTCTCTAAGGAGTCTGTGGTTGCATATGAATGAAAGGTAACATTAGGTTGAAAGACAAGGGACCGCAGTCAGCAGTTTCTGAGCACCGTCTGCCCTCCACTGCATGTTAATTAGCATGTAATCGATGCTTCTGAGCTTTACAAAGCCACGAGAATGATTACACTGTTGCATTCTCGATTTAGTTTGAAATGTGGTGCATGTGAAATGTGGAAATGTGGACTAAATTGTATGGGTTAAATTATACATTGTGGCATCAATAAAGGCAATTTAGCTCAAGCATCACAACTATACAGTGTGTCTGAGCAGGCACATGATCGCCCTAAAAAAAAAAGGAATGCCATTTTCAATAAACGCTTTCAATCAGGCTACAAGAGTCATGTACAAGCTGACAAATCTAGCTGGGCTTCAGTGACTCAAGTCCACCGCTGCAGTCGATTTCTGTCAGTCAGAGTGGACGATGACTTCCTGTGGCTCAATCTCATTTCTGGTGACTCTGGTGCCTTGTAGGCCAAACTGAAGCTGTGGAGCAAGTAAAGTGAACATCGGCTGGCAGTTACAAATGTTAAACAGACTAAAACATCTGGTGAGAATAATCTACCAGCTCACCAGTCACACACTTAGCATTGTACTGATGTAGTTTTCCCACCGGCAGTTTTTTTAGGGAAAATGCCTACTAGATCAGTAAAACATTGAATATCTCAAAGGAATAGTTCACCCAAAAATAAGAAAGCAGTTTTATGGATAGAAGACAGAGGACTCTTATTTCAGCCGGAACCAGCGATTTTAACCTAAAAACATCTCAATGATTAATTTCTCTCTTACAAACACCCAGCTTTTCACTTCACAAGACGTTACCTGATGAATTGGAGTCGTGTGGATTACTTGTGGATTATTTAGATTTTATCAGTTGTTTGAGCTCTCATTCTGACGGCACCCATTCACTGCAGAGGATCTATTGGTGAGCAAGCAATGCTAAATTTCTCAAAATCTGTTCCGATGAAGAAACAAACTCATCTACATCTTGGATGGCCTGAGGGTGAGTATTTTAGGTGAACTTTTCCTTTAAGTCCCAATGAATGCATCACATTTTGTGATATGAAATAAAGAGGTTTTTACTTTAGGGTTCGGTTGCAAAGTGCGTTGAGTGCAAGGTGTGCATGTAGCTTCCCATGGCATGAAAGTAGCTTTTAATCAGCAGCATTGTAAAGTCTTTCACTGATATGATGATACATTACTGGAGGCTATTCAAAAACCTGAGCTCATTAAAATTAAATGGCTGTAATTTGATTGGTCCGTTCTCTCTGAGATGCCGAGGCGGCAAACGGCCTGAAAGCACTTGGCTAAGAAATTCTCATCTTCAACACGTTCATGCCCTCTGGCAATATTCACAGTGTTTTCCCATTAGTGTATACGTCTCGATATGTGAAGAACCGGGCCCTTACATATCGTCTAAACAACTCTGACTGCTCAGCGCTCATAGACGATCTTTGTTTAATCTATGTGGGAGACATGCTACGATATTTCAAACACAAGCTGACAGAGCAGATGTGTCTGCCGTAGACACGAAGCGGATGTTCATTCCCGGGATGTGTTATTGGTTTCGACGAACAGTGACGGTGAGAAAAAAAAAATCTGTTGTACTATACAGGATTACCATTCAAAATGACTACAAATATACAATACCATAAATCTATACTACTTTGTTCAAACAGAAAATTAAAACACTAAAAACTATAATAAATACTTAGCATTCTACAAGTAAATTTAGGCATCTCAAGATAATGGACCATATAAAGGATGAATAAATATTTATTGTATTCTTAAATCTTCTATAGAACATAGAGAAAAATTAAGTCCCCACTAAATTATAGGAAAACTGAACTTAATGGTTATTTGGGTACAGTTTAATATAGAATTTACATTTCAAAATATCAAAAGCTTTAATTAAATATTAGATTATTTAAAGGAGACATATTATGCCCCTTTTTACAATATGTAATATAAGTCTCAGATGTCCCCAGAATGCATCTGTGACGTTTCAGCTTAAAATACCCCACAGATCATTTATTATATCATTTTGAAAATGCCTATTTTGAGTGGAATCAGAAAGAGGCGGTTTTCGTGCGTCGTCTCTTCAAATGCAAATGAGCTGCTGCTCCCCACCCCCTTTTCCAGAATAGAGCTGCGCCATTACAGCTCGTACCTGCTAAAAACATCTGTTTTGGTTCTGATTATCATGTTTTTTTGCACTGAAATCATGCGTTTTAAACCATATTAGTTTAAACTTCTGATATACGGTTTTCTGAGTGCACATGTACAGAAAGCGGCTGTCACAGCATGTGAGTACTAAACTAAGTTCTCATTCACACACAAGTTTACGTTAAAAACACATATGCGTTACAAAAACAGTCGGTTATGTCTGTGAAGGTAAACAGCTGGGAAATAAATTGCATGTTTATTTTAGATCTGTGTGGCAGGCAGCAGCAATATACAGTAAATAAATCAATAAAT
>NW_015552625.1:1521125-1521564 GCF_001515605.1 Sinocyclocheilus anshuiensis | reverse complement strand
CTGAAATCATGCGTTTTAAACCATATTAGTTTAAACTAATGATATACGGTTTTCTGAGCGCACACAACCGAAGCACACGGATAGACAGCGGCCACCAGACAGCATGTGAGTACTAAACTTAGTTCTCATTCACACACAAGTTTACATTAAAAACACACGAGTTACAAAAACAGACAGTCGGTTATGTCTGTGAAGGTAAACAGCTGGGAAATAAATTGCATGTTTATTTTAGATCTGTGTGGCAGGCAGCAGCAATATACAGTAAATAAATCAATAAATTCACTGATCTGTTGTCACCTCTGAGGCTGGGACTCTAAATAGTGTTCTGTGCTCGTCTGTGCAGCCAAAGACAGAACAGTTAGCATGTTTTGCTCAAACCTTTGCCATGGCATTAGAACTGGTACACCGTGACGGTGCCGTGGGTGGAAACTTACAGATG
>NW_015552625.1:1485281-1520796 GCF_001515605.1 Sinocyclocheilus anshuiensis | reverse complement strand
TAATCGATTTTCTCTAATCACACATTCAGCTGGAGATACATTTCCCTAGACATTGGCCCTTTGGGTAAACAGGCTTGCCGCTCTTCACCTCTACATGTAATATTTACAGACCCTTTGGTATTCAAGGTGTCCAAAGATGCAAGTTCCAGGTTTTTAATCTTCATTTTCTTATGCTAGTGCATATTTCATCCTATCTTTTTATGGATTTTGCCATTCACGTTTCACTTCCTCCTGTCATTGCCTCCTGGCTCACAGCCAATTTGCTGACAAGCCTTTGGGTGAGTCTGAACTGGAACCCAAATAGTCCTTCCTCTTCTACTGTTCACTCAAACAGACTTAATCATTCTCTAAAAACAACCAGGATGTGCTGTTTAATGAGAACATGCAGAGTAGCTTTAGTTTATAAGGCTAGTATGAAGCATGAATGGATAAAAACTGTTCTAAGGAGAGAGATTATAGAAATTGTCTCTGACAATGTGGTTACAGGCTGAAGTGGTAAGCAGGGATGTATTAATTGTTTTCATATCTCACTCCCTAACTGAACAGGCAGTTGTGGGAGAACTGAAAAGAATTTCTGCAAATCCCCACAGAGACTTTTATCTTACCAAATATTACAGAAAATTCATCTCTGGTGCCAAAGACCTCAGTAAAAATGTTGAATCTTTGGACAAGACACTTCTTCAAAGGTAATCACAGCATGTCAAGAGTTATCCCTTCAACAACTGTGGAAAAAAATCTATGCTTCATGTCTTTTGTAATGCAGTAATTTTTCAGAGTAAAATATCACATTTGGCCTAAAATGCAGGACTTCAATATAATATCATTCCTAGTGAGTATCTTAGAGTTATAACTCAGATGGAATCAAAATTCTATTTTTAATAAAAATAAAAAAACCATTAAAAAAAAATAAAACATTAAAAACAGCAATAATTGTGAATTCATATCTCACTCCCTAACTGAACAGGCAGTTGTGGGAGAACTGAAAAGAATTTCTGCAAATCCCCACAGAGACTTTTATCTTACCAAATATTACAGAAAATTCATCTCTGGTGCCAAAGACCTCAGTAAAAATGTTGAATCTTTGGACAAGACAATTCTTCAAAGGTAATCACAGCATGTCAAGAGTTATCCCTTCAACAACTGTGGAAAAAAAACTATGCTTCATGTCTTTTGTAATGCAGTAATTTTTCAGAGTAAAATATCACTTGGTAGATGCACCAGGGACCTGATTATAGCACTTAAAACCTGGAAAAGTCAGATTTTCATGTCACCTTTAAATTTTAAGGCAGAAAACAAACTGGCTAATATCAACCAAAATTGATCAATTAAATCACTTTAAAATTAAAATTTCACAAATATCAGTAACCAATATAGTGCAGATATATCGTGAATCCTTAACGATGGCACTGAATAACATCTCTAAACGACTCTAAAAGACACATCATCATTAACAACATCACAGCACCACTGAGAACACAGGCAATGAAATCAGAAATCTGTTCTCTGATATTTTATAGAATAATTCACTTTTTGTTAATTTTTCATGGGTTCTTTTTTGAAGTCCTCACACTCTAACTGTGAGAGAGCTGCCTTTAGGCTTGAACACTGGGAACAATGAGACAAACTTAAGTGCATTTGATATTCATCTCTATTTCAAAGGATGGAGGGGGATTATGTTGCTCTTGTGACGAAATCTTCTAAATAGCCAATTATATCTTGATCTTAAAATAGATCTTCAAGGTAGACTGTTGCTGTATATTTACAATGTTACATCTACTCCATCAGAAAGATCATTTAAAAATGTACCCAGATATTACCAAAAAAAAAAAACCTAAGGCTTTTTTTTTTACCTAAGGCTGAACTCCGTGCTAACGTAAGAAAATCATGAGTTACGTATGCCTTCAGAGAATACAGATATTGCCTTTATAGGCTCCATACTCTCCATACTAAGATTGCCTGGTGGGAAACTAGGTTTAAAAACAAGTCTAAACTACTTTCACAACAGATATCTCGAAAAGCATGAGCCAGTAAGCGCTTATCAACATCAAGCACTCAGTTTTTGTTTTGTCTTGGAGATGATGAAGCAGAAGAGTGATACAACTGAGAGATGTGTTATCACGACACAAGAATGTTTAGTTTGCCAACAGTACTAAAAGCAAAAAGATGAAGGGCAATCATTTATGTAAAGTGGTAGTTGATGTGTAATGTGTCCCTGGATTTTTTTTTCATCAGATTTTAGGTTAAAATACACATGAATATAAAAGGGAAAGTGTGTATCTTACAATTCACACACAATACATGTTTTGGTTTACAAACGCAGTAAGCAGAGCAGTGGAATTAAAAAAAAATATTATAGTCTAGAAATGCTTTTTTCCGTGTTTTACCTGCTAGTTTTACCTTGAGCGACGCAAGTACAACGGTCAAATGAAATACAGTTCAGCTAGCAACTAACACTGAACTGTGTGGTTACTTACAAATACAATATTAAAAAATACAAATTGGGTTTCCTGCAAAGAATCCTATAACGTGAAAACGCTCTCTTTTTATGGTATAAGCCTCTATGGACCAATATAAGGCAGCCGACTGCGTTAATCATAAAAGATAACATCACAGAATGATGTCACTGAGTTGCCACAAGGGGAATATCCAGTATCTAAAGCCTGTTGAAGAATGAATGACCCTTAACATCAAAAGCTCATTTCTTCTCATTTGCATTGCACTCATACATCTCGCAGTGGCTCATACATATTTCACAGGGACATGAGAGACTGATGACTAAACTAAATGTGAAAAACACAGAAAGATGACTACTCTGCAGAGGATAATCGATTTTCTCTAATCACACATTCAGCTGGAGATACATTTCCCTAGACATTGGCCCTTTGGGTAAACAGGCTTGCCGCTCTTCACCTCTACATGTAATATTTACAGACCCTTTGGTATTCAAGGTGTCCAAAGATGCAAGTTCCAGGTTTTTAATCTTCATTTTCTTATGCTAGTGCATATTTCATCCTATCTTTTTATGGATTTTGCCATTCACGTTTCACTTCCTCCTGTCATTGCCTCCTGGCTCACAGCCAATTTGCTGACAAGCCTTTGGGTGAGTCTGAACTGGAACCCAAATAGTCCTTCCTCTTCTACTGTTCACTCAAACAGACTTAATCATTCTCTAAAAACAACCAGGATGTGCTGTTTAATGAGAACATGCAGAGTAGCTTTAGTTTACAAGGCTAGTATGAAGCATGAATGGATAAAAACTGTTCTAAGGAGAGAGATTATAGAAATTGTCTCTGACAATGTGGTTACAGGCTGAAGTGGTAAGCAGGGATGTATTAATTTTTTTCATATCTCACTCCCTAACTGAACAGGCAGTTGTGGGAGAACTGAAAAGAATTTCTGCAAATCCCCACAGAGACTTTTATCTTACCAAATATTACAGAAAATTCATCTCTGGTGCCAAAGACCTCAGTAAAAATGTTGAATCTTTGGACAAGACACTTCTTCAAAGGTAATCACAGCATGTCAAGAGTTATCCCTTCAACAACTGTGGAAAAAAATCTATGCTTCATGTCTTTTGTAATGCAGTAATTTTTCAGAGTAAAATATCACATTTGGCCTAAAATGCAGGACTTCAATATAATATCATTCCTAGTGAGTATCTTAGAGTTATAACTCAGATGGAATCAAAATTCTATTTTTAATAAAAATAAAAAAACCATTAAAAAAAAATAAAACATTAAAAACAGCAATAATTGTGAATTGGATACCACAATATGTTAATAAAAATATGAAAAATGGATATTCATTTAAGCTGAAAAACAATTGCCAGAAGTAAAAATGCTAAAGTTAGCATATGAACTGAACTACTCCACAGTCGCATGACTAACTTTACATGACCTTAACTAAGATTCTGATAAATCTCATGAGTGAGGTATTACATTTTATGTTGTAGATTAAACATGAAAATATCTTGAGGTTGTATTAACCACAGACCTTATTTCAGGCATTTATTGGGTAAATTTAACCCAAGATGGGTTCTGTCCTATATTTACCCAGTCCTTGGGTTCAAAACAACCCAAATTGGGTTGTTTTTAACCCAGTGTTTTTTAAAGTGTAGGCTACATTTAGCCTCTTTGGCATTTGCTATTTCTAACATCGGTCTTCCGTCTTCCTCAAAAGTAGTAGTCAATTGAGCTATCATCAAAGCCCAAAAGCAGGACTTTTATTTTGACAATGCTGAAAACACCAATGTCCAGATTCTCCATCTTCATTATTTTACACTCTCTGTGTAGTTCTGTCTAATAGCTAAATTATTAGTGTGATATCATTAGCTATGTTTCCATCACCGTTTTAATGCGCATTTTAAAGAATCACATCAGAAACGAGTGATGGAAATGCCAAATTTCAAATAAAATTTAATTAATTCACAAAATAGTTTTTAAGCTCGCTTGAGGTGGTTTTTGACTTGTGCAAACAACGCATTTGCCGAATAAATTCCTCCATGCGCATCAAAAAAAGTCATGTGACTTTGCGCTATAGGACGGCAAAACCTGACTAAACAGCGGACCAATCTTGTTCCACAGCATCTGAAATGTTATGGTCATTCTGAAATATTTCTAACATCGGTCTTCCGTCTTCCTCAAAAGTAGTAGTCAATTGAGCTATCATCAAAGCCCAAAAGCAGGACTTTTATATTGACAATGCTGAAAACACCAATGTCCAGATTCTCCATCTTCATTATTTTACACTCTCTGTGTAGTTCTGTCTAATAGCTAAATTATTAGTGTGATATCATTAGCTATGTTTCCATCACCGTTTTAATGCGCATTTTAAAGAATCACATCAGAAACGAGTGATGGAAATGCCAAATTTCTAATAAAATTTAATTAATTCACAAAATAGTTTTTAAGCTCGCTTGAGGTGGTTTTTGACTTGTGCAAACAACGCATTTGCCGAATAAATTCCTCCATGCGCATCAAAAAAAGTAATGTGACTTTGCGCTATAGGACGGCAAAACCTGACTAAACAGCAGATCAATCTTGTTCCACAGCATCTGAAATGTTATGGTCATTCTGAAATGCCCGCTAAAGTATTTATGTATAATTGCCTCCCAGAACTGTCTTACACGACTGCGTTCCCAAACGGCAGGCATCCACCTCCGAAATCAATGACCGCATTTATTTTGTTTCGTCTGTTGGAGCTAAACTCTGCAGGACACCGGCCCTCCAGGACCGAGTTTGGACAGCCCTGGTCTACTCGCTCTGAGGTTCAAGTAATTTATTATATCTGAAAATTATTATATTCAGTGGCTTCTCCTACTTTTCTTGTTTTATGCGATATTCCAATTTTGTGCATAAGTTAAATGTGCAACTTTGGATGAAAACCCGGCTATATAGATCAGCTTTATTTCAGCGACCCTTTTCTCTAAAATATCGGCATCGGCAACCCCCAAAAAAAACAAACAA
This sequence comes from Sinocyclocheilus anshuiensis, assembly GCF_001515605.1. Lineage (NCBI taxonomy): Eukaryota > Metazoa > Chordata > Actinopteri > Cypriniformes > Cyprinidae > Sinocyclocheilus > Sinocyclocheilus anshuiensis. Next base: position 1,515,331 of record NW_015552625.1, on the reverse strand, counting down.
TCAATATCAGTCAAAACAGTGGCATTTAGCAGAACATCTCCAGCAATTCAGAAAATGAGAAAGAGAAACCCACAGTCACGAAAAAATGAGTGCCCCTACTTCGCTTTTATTTCTCGCTGCAAATTCATCTGTAGGCTATGACACTCATCAGACCCAAACGGCTTACTTTCCTCTGGTATCAAAGGCAAAAACAAAGAAAAAAGGAAGACACACACAGCTTTGTGAGAGCTGACCAAATCTGTCATGCACTTTGGTTCATCCTGATGTTAACAAGCTTTGATTTGAACAAGTGACTGAAAGCAGTTCGGCCCCATCCCAACACCGCCACTGTAATCCTGCCAACAGGGGCAGAACAATCAGCATGTCAATAATTGTGTTGTGGAGCAGATATCAGATCAAACGCATTTCTCAGTGGAGATAAAAGCCCCGTTTTCCTATCCCGCCCGCATCCGAGGCCATCCATGGCTCCAAAAAAACAATCCAATAGGGAAAATATTCAGAATCTGACCCTTGCATAACTGAGGTACTAGAATCCGTGATGAGCGTCTGTGCAACCCCACCGTCCCGGGGCTGTCATCCACCCTCGGTGGTTGCAGAAACTCATTTCCTCGCTGAGACACAATCTTTGACATCTGTTTAAACTCTATTGCGCAACTAGCACAGTTCTCGCAGAAATAAATGCATAAGGACAAGGCAAAGGTCAGGTCAGTTTAAAATCTTCAATAAAATGAAATCAATGAGTAATTTTACAGATATAAAGGAACACAAGCTGCACCAAACGGCAGCATCGATGTCTCGTTCAATGTAGAGAAGGATTCAACAAAGTGCCCTGAGCCAGATGAAGGAGCGCTAACCAGCTGTTCAGCCACTTGCTTATGCTACACTACATGAAGCTTTAAAAACAAATCCACAAGCAGCCGTCTTCATACATTATGAGGTTATATGATAAAAGCAGCAATAAACCAGTAGAGAAACTAGCTAAACAGCAAGGTCTTTGAAGTCCAGTATATTTCTATTCTAGCCATGCAACGTTTCCCATTTCGGGCCGCAGTACAGGACAATAACGACTTGTGAACAACAAACTGTGATCAATGCTACACTACAAACAATAGCGTTACATTCAATAATGTACATTCAGAGTGCCATAAGGGAGCAATTCCCAAATGTGCAGCAGTCCATTCACCTCATTGTGCCTTGATCACAATATCAAATGCACTCACAATAGAAAATGGGTTGGCTGACTGCGGGCTGATGAACAGCTATGGAAACAAAGCACGAAACACAACAAAATCTCAAGACAGTATGCATCATTTAATATAAAGGGAAGTACACGAGCTGAATATTTGCCTGTGAGCAAAGGAATTTCAGCAAACTTCCTTCGAGACAGATGGTATGTTACTAAAAAGTGTGGTTTCATGGTACACCACCCTCACTCAAAACTGAGTGCAATATGTGCACACTGTCAAGTGATGATTAATGAGATACAGACATACAGCTTCTAGAGATCAAAAGTTACTGTAAATGCAAACTTGTCTTTTTTTTGGAAGATTATGGTTTTTTATATGACAGTCAGTTCACAGTTTTTTGTGTTGTTACAACAGTCTGATATATGGCATAGTCCAAATGCACCGGGACTTTATTTACATACACACACACTTCTTAATTTTTTATGTGGAAATAAGCTATTTCCTGTTAATAGGCGAGATGTATGATTTATTACCCAATAGGTAGATAGAAGAATAACAAAGTACAGTAAATAGTAAAACTATATTATTGTGCAGTTAAAATAACTGGAAGCAACTGACACCAGAAATTTTGCACATTCACACTACCAATTGTATTGAATATCACTCCGCTTCAGATATGCTTAAAGCTGCAGTCTGTAACTTTTGGCACTCTAGCAGTTAATAAACAGAACTGCGTGCATCTTGTGGAAGAACATTGTAGCCGGAGCTACTTCTCTCTGTTTATGTCTATGACGAATCACGCAGGTACTGGGCTACTCTGCAGTTCCACCAGTACCAGTATGAAATAGTCTGAATATAAAAATTCAGGATAAGACAAAAACATGGTTTGGAAAATGGATTCACAATGTACTCGCTTATTATATTAATTTGGTACATTTGGAACACACAAAAAGTTACGGACTGCAGCTTTAATGACGACTAAACACATTATTAAGACTAAGTCTATAGATCTCATTATTCAGTAGATTAGAGGTAAATTGCAATAAAAGATAAAACCTTTTGATCGTGAATGATTCAACGACTCATAGCACACACAAACATACTCTATTGTGTCGCCACCTACTGGCGTAACGACGTAAAATGCAGAAAGCGATAGTCCCTACCACCAGTAAAATGTCCCAGACTAAATATTAGCCAAATAATAAAAAATTACTAATTTGAAAAACTGAAAAGCTCATGTAGCCTATTAATCGTAGCTTTAGCACTACCCTGTAACATTCACAAGCGAAAAGCTCATGTTTGTAAGCAGTCAACGTTCCTCTTGCTCCCAAGAAATTCGGCGTATCAAAGCTTTTAAAAATGACTTCGGAATAAAGCGCCTTTTAGAAACACGCACAACATAGCGGGCTCTGAATTCAGTTAAAGCAAACGCGGTTATTTGATAGTCTCGCACTGAAATCACAGCACGGAACGATAACACTATCTTTGTGAGTCCACTCAGCAGACTTTGGCTATTTAATCGTGCTGGTTCTCTCGCCGTAGTGACTGTTTTTCCTCATTCATCCGCAAACAAAATATTTCGACAGTCACCCCTAACAACTTATAATAGCACCAATCCAGCAGCATGCAACATGAAGCGAACAGAAAAACCTACCTTTCGACTCAGCGTTGTCCCCGAATAGAAATAATATGCTATGCCTAGAACCCAAAGCACAGCGAAACATAATAATACCCTAGATTTCCTGCGCATTGCTGTGATTTTGGATGGGATAATACAGTGGCTGTCTCGGGGTTTGTGCCGTGAAAAGCCACTGACGTCCTCGGTCTGCGTCTCGCTGTGGCTACAGCGCCCAACTAACACGAAATCACCAGCAGCAGCGGTTGGATAGAGGAAGAAGCAGGAAACAGCCAGCATCACCGGGTTAGAGGGGAAAGGGTAACCGACTTTAATCCAATCACGCTCCGCAGAGATGCGGACGGAGGAGGGGTGGGGGTGGAGACATCCATCGTTAGCCTGTACCTCTATGCGCAAGATGCGCCGAGGAGTTATTGTTTGGTTCATTCTAGATTTCTGACGAATACATTTTGTTATATAATTATGCTCTTCTCACGGAAGTCATAGGAAAATATGCTCACTTTTCGCTAATGTACATTTGTGTGCTTGCCTTATATTGCGCAACCTGCACAATGTCTTTTGCCCGGCTGTTCACTGATTACTAATTTATTAATTTTAGCAAATGGTTTAAATTTTTTAACTTAGTAATTATTCACCAAAAAAATTAATGAAACGTATGTGGAAAGATTTAGTGAATCTTACAAAAGTTTATGTGTCAGCAGTGATATATTCCAGGCCCCGTAACAGTAAATTATGCCTCTTTTCAACAAAATGTAAATCCAGCCTGATGGTCCCTGGTGCGTATGTGAAGGTAGTCTCAAACAGCTAAACCTTTGAATAAAATGTTTTGTATATTTTAATTGTTAAAAATTTACATTTATATCACCATATATTGTTATATTACCCAGCATTAAATTAAAAACAAAAAAGTAGTTTAAATTACAAAAGACTTTATAACTACTGTATTTGAGGTCCTTGTCTCTTCTGTGACTCAGGGTTATATAGTCAACCAGAAATAAAACCAAAACCATAAAAATTAATTACTTGAAATTTGAAATGTGTTAACTGAAATAAAACAAAAAGACTACTTAACTAAAACTGAAATAAAATTGAAAACCTATATAGAAATTAAAAAACAAATACAAATGACAAAACAAATTATTAAATGTAAAAATAATAAATAAAAAATACAATAAATAAAATCAAGACTTTGTAAAAGAGCATAATAGGACCCCTTTAAGAAAAATTAAATCTAATAGTATCTCAGTGGTAGTAAACAACCACGCTGTAATTCATGTCTGTAATTTATATCAGCAAATTTAATTAAAATGATTAAAAACACTAAAACAAAAAAGTGCAAGATTAAATTCTTATTCTGACGGCACCCATTCACTGCAGAGGATCCATAGTTGAGCAAGTGATATAATGTTACATTTTTCTAAATCTGTTCCAATTAGGAAACAATCTCATGTGATGGCCTGAGGGTGAGTACATTTTCAGCAAATTTTCATTTTGGGGTGAACTATTTCTCTATGATTATGTTAATGTAACTAAATTTAAATCATTTTAATTTTGATTTATTGGAGCCCTCTAGACGTTTGCAGAAGGCCCCTGGTTGAGAACCACTGCTCCAGAATCATTCCCACCTTTCACCCCTTTACTGTCCTGTGTGTCAGGACCATTGCTGAGCCCAAGTGTGATGCTTAATAAAAGCTTCAGAAAAAAAAAAACTTTCCACTGGAATGAAAGCAGTTTTACACTTCGATGCTGGATGTCTGCTGGAATCTCAATGAAATTTAGTTTAAATATTTGAAAGAGCCCTTCAGAGGTTTCAAGATGAGCAGCGCTGGTCCCTGCAATAGCTGTCTGATGACTGATTTTAGACGGCCGAGAGTGACATTCATTTATTCATCAAAATGGGTCCACTGGGTGTCTTTTAAAACCTGTGGAAAAAAGCCAACTAATGTATAAATAAAAAAATGCTTTAAATTATCAATAGCTTTACTGTAATGAATAATATAAGCTACAGTTAGACAAACTAGGTTCTTCGGTTTTAAATAACTCATTAAAATTTGACCCGAGATCCTAAATGTTTTTGAGCCATCTAATAATTTGAATAAAGGACGAGGCAGATTTAGAAACACTGCTGCACTTCCAAGGAAACACTTGAATGACCTACTTTTCATATGATGACAAGCACTGCAGACTGGATCTTTATGGACACACAGCGCTGCAGTTAAAGATTTGGGCTGGCAAGTGGCACCCCATTCAATCTCTTTTCAAACTTGAGCAAAGCACTTATCCTCAGATTGCTCCAGGACAGCTGTTGATGTTGTAAGTGTGCTGTAAATTGATTAGGATTGAATGTCTGAAATAACAAATAGCCAGATGATTCAATCATGATGTGCCAAGACTCAGGCCTCTCAAATATAATAACATAATAAGGTAAATGGTTTATTTATTTGCAGATGACACCAACATATAGGTTATAAGAATTCAAAAATGTGAACTTGATATCTGAAAGAATGTATAAAATATATCTAAATGTAAAATAACCTTTAGCTTTTAAGGATGAAATTTAAATAAGATTTTCAAATGTCATCTAGAAACGGCAATAGACTAAATGCAGACACCAAGATTTCCCATACCTATTTCAAGTTTTAAGCCATTTTCTGTATCTGAATTGCCATGATTTTATGGGACCGGTACTTATATCTGTTGCATCACAACGTAAATCTGTCAGTCTTCCTTCATAACAGAAAAATCTCAAATGACCTATACAATATTCTGGCACTCTTCAAATTCTAGCAGATTTTAAGCTTGATCAGATTTTATCGTATTATTATTCTGTAACTGTGTGGTTGTGCATTTCCTGCTCATAAACTTGGCATCAAAAACCTCTTTACCGTGGGAACATTTGGCTCATAGCCTACAATTGGAGAGTATGTATAATTTCCTATGGTATCCATATTTTGTAAAAGGTCTCTATGCTTTATTACTCCCTCAACCTTCCAATCTTTTCAGTCCCCCCAAAATCAGTTGTAAGGATTTCCTCTAGAAGTCATGATGCCTTGAGAACAGGAATGAAATGAGAGTCTATATGCCTAAACTGCCATATTTAGGCAGGGAGTATGATTATAATTCTAGCCTACCATTTTGTCATGTTGGTGGTGACAAAAATATGCTTTAATCTCTTATGTCACATGAATATCCCTCTGCATAAACGCCCATTGGACATTTAGCCATTCAGGGAAAAAGTTTTAATTCTGATGACAGATTTTCAGTGTACAATTATGTCAAGATTAAAGACGTAGAATAAGATGTTGTCTGTTCTGAGATACAGCCTGGAGTGAATTGTAAAAACGTCCAGGGAGTTTATGGAAAACAAAGATCTCCTAGTGGCTATAAAAGGTCAACATGTTTTATGAAAGCTCCATCTCCATAGGGAAATGACAGCATTCTCAAAATTGGCTGCTGGACTATATAACAACATGAAGTCAATGACCACTCTTAACCTTGATTGAAAAAACAATAACATTCGAAAACAATTTGATTCCAAAGGACAACTTGCCATATTTATATCGGTGCACATTTTCAAACATGTCAACACTCTTACTGAGCGATTAAACCTCAAATGTAAGGCCAGCTGACTATTATGACAATAAACGTACAGCCATGCATGAAATATGGTAGAACGTGAGAAATAACATAGGAGCTCTGTAATAAACACACATTGACGCATGTTGTTATAACCTTTGATAAATATGCAATTCTAATTGACATCCAAAATTTCAGACAGAAATCCATGCTCTGTGAGTGTGAACAGGACCGTTTTCATCTTATATTAGTTATTTTTATGACCTGTCTGTATATGTGTACTGTGGGCAAACGTCTTTTTCCCTCTTCATTCAATGGTTTGTTGTATCTAAGGGCCTACATTTGAGGATTCACCCGGGCTAATGAGGCGAATCTGTTTTTCAACAGACTTGGCCATCGTCCACTGGTCTGATCATCCCGGCTGGGATGTTTTCTGCCCGTTCTAGTCCTTCGCTTACATGCAAGACCCCCTACAGACACCAATTCTAGGGTACCCACTATTACCTGACTCTGCTGAACAAAGGAAATGAAAGCTGGGGAAACTTCAAACAGGAATGGCTGCAGAGCTTCTGTGAATCTTATGAGGGTGTTGCAACTCTTGAAGATCAACAATACAAACCTGGGGCCTGTACCATGAAGCCGGTTTAGCTGGCTAGCCAGGTAAGTTTCAGTTTAGTTTGTGCCAACTCTGGGTTTTAGGTACCATGAAAGTGGTTTGGCTTTTAGCAGTGTTCATCGCCATTTTGCTCCACAGCTATTCTGCTCCGGGGCAGGTTATATTCTGGGTTAGAGATCTCAAACCGAAATTTGACCAATCAGCTTCAAGCAAAGTGACATATATTTGACGTAATAAAGCCACTCCTCCAGTTTCTCTTACTCCAAATTAAAGGATGCTACATAGTAAACCATTTTTAAAGATAAAATCATCTTAATTTTCGAGATAATTTTTTTATTATTTGATATTATTTATATAATTATTATACCCTTAATCCATTACACAAGCCAGTTTAGTTTAATAGTAATTATTAAGCTTTTATTTTAAATTAATATAAACATATAGATAATATGCGATATAAATAAGTTTTAGAATCAATAGCTGTAAACATGACTACATATGAGTTTAGATTTTTAAGTGTTTTTATACCTATAAATATTATAAACTCTATAAACTAACTTTACAACTTTTACTTGCACTTATATGGTAAGATGTTTTCTTGAAGTTTTCGTCTTTCATGGATAGATCATTTCATCTTGCTGTGTAAATGTATTTAAATTCTTCATATTGTTCAATCTTTTAATTTTTGGTAGTGAATCGCACTGACTCTCTCACGAAAAGTGAATTACAGTTTCAAGGCATGTGATTGGCTGCAAATTACTGATGTCACACATTCATATGCACGCACTCCATTAACTCAGGATCAAGCCTGAGTTGACAGAAAAAGTTGATGATCAGCTTCATGGTACCAACAAAGCCGGATTGGACTGGTTTGGTTTTGTCAACTCAAAACGAATCCTGTAACCCTGAGTTTGATCAGCCACCATCATGGTACAGGTCCCAGGTGTTCTAAAGCAGTGGCTCTGAACCACGTTCCTGGTTCTGGTTTATTTTGCATGTCTCTTTTGACACACCCATTTCAGGTCTTGGAGTTTCTACTAATGAGCTGATGACCTGAATCAGGTATGTTTGAACTGAGACATGCAAAATGTGCAGTGTTGGATGTGCTCCAGGAATGTGGTTGGGAATCCCTGCAATGTACGACCTACGGAGCAGTTGTGAAACAGCTCCACCATGAGTTTGCCCACCAGACACACATCTACATGTTTCACAGAGCCAAGTGTCACTTGAAAAGCCAGAACAGCATAGTCAATAACTTGTTCTTGGATCCCTCCACTCTAGGATAGTGTGAATGACATGGTTGTCAGCAATACTACAGTACAACTAATGATAAAACATTCATTAGTGAAATTTCCTTTTTGAAGAGCCTCAAGTGCTTTAGCACATGTAACAAGTTTTTTTCTTCTTCTTGAAAATACCTTTAGCCACCGGATAATTCCATCATGATGTTCTACAAAGAGCTAGAGATTTTAGCTCCGACCTGCTCCAACACACTTTCCTAGAAGTTTCTAGTCTGAAGGCCTTGATTGGCTGGTTCAGGTGTGTTTAATTAGGGTTGTAGCTGCAAGACAGTGGCCTTCAAGGAACAGGAAAATGACAAAATAATAATGTAGAAGAAAGAGTATGCTAAAAATACAACTGTTGTTTAAAAAAATCTATTTGCACAATGCATGCAACCAATGCATTTGTAGAGAGGGATTTTTCCATTGATGATTGGGCCAGAGTTGGGAAACCCAGATCTAGACATATACTGGATCAAGTCGGCCAGATTCAACATAAAAAAAGTTCAAGATACACTGAATCTGGTAAAAAAACGCATTTAATGTTCACATAGTCAGTAAAGGAAAATAAACTAGTTGATAATTAAAGGAAATTTATTTTTGTATAAAAGTATATATTTTAGTCTAAAATTTGATTTTTACCTACTACCCTGTTACTTCATTATATTTTGCAGACTGAGTAGGTCCTGTAGTGTAAATTACATTTTAAATTGAGTTCTATAGAGCTAGTCACGAACAAAAAAGCTTATTGGCGATTTAAAGGTGACATATCATGAAAATCTGACTTTTCCGGGTTTTAAGTGCTATGATCAGGTCCCCAGTGCATCTACCAACCAAGGAAACGTGAAAAAGATTAACCCAGTAACTTTGTTTTGGTAAGCCTTTTTCTGCAAGAGTCTGAGAAAATGAGTGCGTCTGATTTCGCTCCCTTCGTTACGTGGCAAAGGGATCTCATAATAATATTACCGCCCCTTAATCTGTAAGTTTCCACCCACAGCGCCGTTATTGTGTTTTCGCAAGCGACAACGGTGTACTAGTTCTAATGCCATGGTGAAAGTTTGAGCAAAACATGCTAACTGTTCTTGTCTTTCATTGGCTGCACAGATGAGCACAGAACACTATTTAGAGTCCCAGCCTCAGAGCAGACAAGAGAGCAGTGGATTTATTGATTTACTGTATACTGCTGCTGCCTGCCACACATATCTAAAATAAACATGCGATTTATTTCCCAGCTGTTTACCTTCACAGACATAACCGACTGTTTTATGTAACTCGTGTGTTTTTAACATAAACTTGTGTGTGAACTTAGTTTAGTACTCGCATGCTGTGACAGCCGCTTTCTGATGTGTGCTCTCAGAAAACCATATATCAGAAGTTTAAACTCATATGGTTTAAAACGCATGATTTCAGCACGATAAACATGATAATCAGATCCAAAACAGATGTTTTTAGCAGGTCCCAGCTGTAATGGCACAGCTCTATTCTGGAAAAGGGGGCGGGGAGCTGCAGCTCATTTGCATTTAAAGATACAGGCCCGAAAAACAGAGCGTTTCTGCTTCCACTCAAAATAGGCATCTTCAAAATGATATAATAAATGGTCTGTGGAGTATTTTGAGCTGAAATTTCACAGACACATTCTGGGGACACCGGAGACTTATATTACATATTGTAAAAAGGGGCATAATATGCCTCCTTTAAAACATGTAATGTAATGGCAAATAAGCTTTCCAACTAATGTAGCAAATTTATCTCCGTCACGTTTCCTGCATTGTCCTACACAATCACATCTACGCCTTCAACAAAGAAAGACCCTGGTGGTCCCCCTCCTTCGTAGCATGGATCCAGAAACATAGCCAGCCTTTACAGTGCATGTTGAGCATTTTGTTGTATTGTGATGGCATTGTGTTCAAATAGTTGTACATTTATTCAGTCTGCATCCGAGGTTGTTCCTGTTTTGCATCTAAATTCTCTTCAAAGAGAACCTCAGGAACACAATGTTATTGTACACTGCAGTACAGCTTAAAAAGTTTAGGCACACCAGAGCAGTTGATGTGACTGCTCTATAAATGTTTAACACCATTTTTACAATATAGGTCTAATGGGGTACATTTTTAATTGGTTATTTGTCATCCAGGAGACACTTTCACATTACACTAATTTTATAGAGTCCACCTGGAGCAGCCTCAGGTTAATTGGTTTACTCAGAAGCACAATCCTGAGACGGGATTTCTCCAACTTCGTTTCAGGACTTCAGGTTGTCAATTCGGATAAGCCACTGTAACACCTTAACTCTTTGATAGGTCTTTTACTTTAATAGGGTTTGTCTGAGGACATCAGTAATGGTTACACAGAAAAATGTACTGTTCTCCTCAGAAAAAAAACATCCTGTTTGTCAATTACAAAAAATGAGAAAGTAGAAAATACATCACAACACTTTTTTCCCTCATTTAGAGGGATAGTTCACCCAAAAAGGAAAATTGTGTTAATTATTCACCCTAATGACTGTTCCAAACCTGTATGAATTTCTTTTTTCTGCAGAACACAAAAAACAATTTTGTAGAACACTGTGAATCAAACAACAATGGAGCCTATTGACTTGCATTGTATGGACAAAAACTGATCAAAATATCTTTGTGTTTCACAGAAAGATAGTCATACATGTTTGGAACAGCATGAGGGTGAGTAAATGACAACAAATGTTCATGTTTGGGTGAACTAACATACAACATTTTTAAACATTTCTAGACTCATCCTTAATTATAACAGAGTAATTAAAAGTAAACATTACAAATGACAGATTTATTCACTTCACACAAACAGTTTAAGGCAGAGGATGCAATTTTTAGACTGTGTACTTTTCTTCCCCTTGTCTTTGAGATTTGTGATAGTGTGTGTAACTATTGTACAGTTCATTGAACACTTCCTTGACACCCATTTGAAGGGTGGTGTTCAAAAACTTAATGTCTTGTTCAACACAATGGTCCAGGATACAGTATATGCCTTCTGTTAGATGTGCCTTAATTTCTGGCTGAAGCGTCACCTAGGAAATCGGAAAGAAACTCATAGTGAGAGTACACAATGACAATCTGCAATGTGATTGTTCAGTGCAGTAACATGAGTCTCAGGCCAGTTAGAGGTCAAATGCATTTCACACTTGTTGACAAAAACAACTGGCTCTCAAATCACACTGGACAATGTGTTTCTCCTTTCGAACACAACCTCTGGTCGGTTAGAATAGCATTATTGCCAGGACATCGGATCAGTCCCAGTGCATCAACTCTCAAGCTATAATTGTGCGGTTTAATATTTATGACACTGAGAAGATTCTTCTAGAATATTCTAGAAAATATTGGCAGGCCGTTCACGAGAGCAGGAAAGACATTTTCAGGAAGCATTTGAGAAGAAATTGGCATGGGCATGTGGCAGATAAAAACTGATGACTAGTGCCTCACCCTCTGCAGTTCACTGACATATTGTGCAACAATGAATGAAGACAGGACTGTGAAATCTTCAGCAGCATTGGCAATATGAGTGTACATCCTCTCCACCAGCATGGCACACTTCAGAAGACACTCTTTGTCTTTCTCAGAAGCTGAAAAATGAGAGAGAGAGATCACAAAGTAATTGTAATATTTTAATTAGAACTGTTAACGCATGTGATTAATTATGCTTAACGCCGTTGGTGCATTTAATTAAAATCTAATAATTAACTCGAATTCAACAAACTTAGCATGACCTCCATAAGACACGACTGTAAACCTTTAGATGGGTGTGTATATCTATTTACATTTATGTTTAATATTCCAAATTACTTAGGGCACCTTTAATCGAAACATAATAGGTTTGAAAAATCACAAAAAAATACCATTTGTATAAGAATTCTCTTATGCTCTACTACTACAATTTAAAATAAATGTTTTGTATTTGAATGACATGATCCATCATAAATTATTCTAATATGCTGATATGGTGCTCAAGAAATATTTCGGTAACACTTTACTTAAAGCCTTTACGTATAATGCATTATAAAAGTAGTTTTAATGCATTAATTATGCCTTGTAATGCACCTTATAATGCATTATACAATCTCATGAATAATTGTAACCACAGTTGATACATTAAAACACTTATTAATTCAGTGTTGCACTATGCATTTTAAATTTGGTTATAGTTATTTACTACAAGATATAATTTATTACATTGCACAATGCACATTATGTATAATTATAATGCATTATACACTTTAATAAAAATTTATAATGCATTATACATAAAGGCTTTAAGTAAAGTGTTACCGAAATATTTCTTATGATTATCAATGTTAAAAATGCTTGTTCTGCATAATATATTATATGGAAACCATGATAAATTTTTTTAGGATTCTACGTCGAATAGGAAGTACAAAAGAACAGCATTTATTTGAAATACATATTTACACATGTAACAATCTAAAAGACAAAACTGTGACTTTTTATCAAATGAATGCATCTTTACTGAATAAAAGTATTTATTTCTTAAAAATATGAATAATAATAATAATAATAATAAAAATCTTACCAAACTTTTGAATGGTAGTGTACCATTGTCTGGTATATGCCAAACAACCCATTAATTACACATTTTGTTCTCCTTCTTTAAAAAAGAACTGAATGTGTTAACCACCAATCATTAATTTTAAATACATTTTAGATTATAAATTTGAATCCTGGTTAAATTTTTTCAAAGCCAGATTATCTGTCAGACATAAGACTGAGCATCAAATTCATGTTTTAAGAAAGCACCATAAGATGATTAATAAGACTGAAATTGCCTCACATCTAAATGCATTTCAGTTCTGACCAAACTTTGATGTCAAATATGAAAGTCTGAGAAATTAAGAAAGACTAATGAACAGAGAAAAAAAGGCTTTAAAACCTTAAGCCATAAAAAGAATTCTCAATTCAAAAAGGATACGCCTTCAGTGCTAAAATGTTTTGAGCCTCGAGCTTCAGGATCAAATTCATGGAATTTTTTTCTCCTTCACTTCACTTTGAAATTCAATCCACAGAGCCACAGTCTGCAAGCGTCTGTCTCTGAACACGGCTCAACGATGTGCTTGTCTCATTAGGTGACTCATACCTCAAATAACATCTGCTTTCTGCACAATAAATGAATTCAGTGCAACTTGTAGATGGGAAAGTATCAGGAGACATATGGCTCTATTGATACTCAATAAATGACTCATTGGTTGATAACAGGACACTTTTCATATCAAACTTCAAATGTAATAACTTGCCAGCGTCAGGTGCTTTCCAGTTTCTTTTGTCCACTACAGCAAACAATAACTGCAGACATGCTGACAAGAAAGGGCCTTCGAATTCATTGATGTTAAATTTGTTTGCTTGCACAGAAGTCTTATGTAAAAGGTTACAACAATGGGATTAATAGAATATTAACAGCCAGGAAAAATCAGCATTGACATTTACACAACTATAATACCCTCTATCAATCAATTAAATAGGATTTAAGCAACAGCGAGTGAATAGATCTCTCAATATACTGTAATTATTATATACATATACACACTGCTGTTCAAACGTTTGGGGTCAATAAAACTTTTTGAAAGAAATGTATATTTTAGTCATCAAGAATGCATTCAATTTATCAATAGTGACAGTAAATACAAGAATTATATTTCAAACAAATGCTGTTCTTTTGTTTTGAACTTTCTATTTAATGAAAAGAATCACAGTTTCCACAAAAATATTAGATTTTTCATACGGAGATAGATCGCTCTGCTTTTTCTAATTATGCTCTGTACATATGGAATGAGCTTCAAGGTACATAACATATGGAATCTGTACCATCTCTCACTATGTTTAAACATATTTTAAAGTCTGTTTAGACAGAACAGTGTACATGTTTTAATAACTGACTAGGATTTGTGTTGTTTTTAGAAAATTGTGTTTTATATTTTTTCATTTGGTGGTAATGTGTATTTCTTTGTAAATTTGTCCTTTCTTGCTGTCTATCTTGACCAGGACTCCCTGGTAGAAGAGATATTGTATCTCAATGGGACCTTCCTGGTTAAATAAGTAAATAAATAAAAATAGATGACAAGAAATGTTACTTGAACACCAAATCAGCCTATTGGAATGATTTCTGAAGTGTGTGATACTGAAGACTTGAGTAATGGCTGCTTAAAATTCAGCTTTGCCATCACAGGAATAAATGACATTTGGAAATATATTCAAATAGAAAATAGTTATTTTATATTATAACAATATTACTGTATACTGTATATGCAAGTAAATGCAGACTTAGTGAGCATAAGAGATTTAACTGTACATAATGTTTAAATATAAACACTTCTGAACGTGGCTAATATAGGTATGCTTACCTCTGTCAGAGTCACCCCACTGTCTGCCTTCATGCATGACTGATGAAACCAAGCGATAAAAGCAAATCAGGAAGGAAGGAGAAGCCTTTAACATCACCTGCAAACATTTAAAGCTTTCAAAACTGGTGCACAGCTGGGCTCAGTGTAAAATCCAAAATCCTTAATGTTTATCCAATGAATACAAAAACATTTGACCCTGAATCAATTTAACATTTTAATAGAAGACTGATGTATTAGTTGAATCCTAGCAACAACAATGTAAGCAAGATACTAGTGATTGGTGATTTATCACTTTTTATTTGGCCATGAAGTTTTCTAAAAAACATATGCAGTTGTTTTGACATGACCATGTAAAGTTTTAAGTATGAGCGTATTAAAGGGATATTTTACCCCAAAATTGGTTGAACTGTCCATTTAAAGGCTTGCTACCAGCAACTGTCTGGTTACCAACATTCCAACAACAACAAAAGAATCTCATACAGCTTTGGAACAACATGAAGATAGAGTAAATGACGACAGAATTTTCATTATTTTGGTGAACTACCCCTTTAAGACAGATGTTTTGAAAGTGTTTCTGATTTACACTTTAGTGGCAAAAACAACTAACATCTCATTTTTCAGGAATCAGTTATGTGGACATTTCAATTAACTGATTTAAATCTCTGATTCAACATGCATGTCTTGATCATTTAAAAATAGACTTTTGCAGTATTTTACTCCTAATCTGTGCTCTAATTTCACTAAATAAAGCCTCAAACATGAGGTCATGTTGAGATGGTACCAAGTCTCCTACTTTCACTGGCAAAGCAACCTGTACACCTTGAAGTCTTACACAGTTCCAATATTCCTTAAAGGTCCCATGACATGCTGCTTTTTAGATGCTTTTATATAGGCCTAAGTGGTCCCTAGTACTGTATCTGAAGTCTCTTTCCCGAAATTCAGCCTTGGTGCAGAATTTCAGCCACTACGAGCCAGTCCCACAATGAGCTTTCCTTAGGACGTGCCATTTCTGTGTCTGTAGCTTTAAATGCTAATGAGGAGGAGAGAGGCGGGGCAACTGCCATGCTTCGCTCCTTTGCAAGCCATGATGTCTCTCGAGGAAAATAAAATATTGCGCTCACCTCGCACGGTATTAGCTTATTTTCTCATGGGCAGGCCAAATTCTCTGGGCAGGCAAAGCAGAGAAAGGGGAGGTAACCTTTCCCCGTATGACGACATAAAGGGAAGATTCCGGATTGGGCCATCTGAGCTTTCATTTTCTCAAAGGAGAAGCAGGATACCCAGGGCTCGGTTTACACCTATCGCCATTTCTAGCCACTGGGGGACCATAGGCAGGCTAGGGGAACTCATATTAATGTTAAAAAACCTCATAAAGTCACATTTTCATGCCATGGGACCTTTAACTACCAGACACTATGAGCTCCTTTCCCCTCAGGATTTGTGGCAACTTCCCAAACTACATTCTAATTTTCACTCATATTAAGTGCAAATTAAACGCCTCTCTAGGGCACTGTAATATTCACTCCTAACATCAAGCAGCATTAGCCTGTAATACACCTATTTGCATAAACCTATGGAAACATCAGCATTATCCAAAGCATCTCAGAAAAATAATTTAACTATTCGGCTTAATGTAACGTATTTACCATGACATCCACTGTTTTTAAAGTGCACAATAAGAGCAAATTACTGTATTTTACTTTAAAAAAAAACAAACAAACAAAAAAACAATCAGTCTGAGTAACAATGCTTTTCATCTCAAGAAATTCCATGTCATACTGTATTTACTAACGGATATATTATGTGTTTACTAACTGATATATTGTATTTTTTTATCCATGCTTTGGGATTCATTTTTCCTCTGCCAGACACAGTACGTTGGGTGTGTTCATGAAACAAAACCCTGAAAAGCCACATTAATAAAACATTTTCCCAACGCAAGTGCAGATAAACAGATGTCAGAGACCCGTCTTTAAAAAACTGATCGCATCTGGCAGAGTTTCTACCTCCATGGCCTCTGGCTGATTTGTTAAGTCAATTTAAAACATATAAGGATATAATTCAAACTTGAAAGAATACAACAATAAAATGTGTAATCAAGTTTATGTGTACCTTTTATCAAGTTTATGCTCTTATCTGTCTCTCCCTCCAGTCCCAGGACACTCACCTGAGGGTAGCAGTGGATAGTTGCAAACAAGGCTTCATGGATGGCCTCAAAAGCAGCATGGTAGTCCTCCATGGAATGATTGTCGAGAGGCACAAACTGCAGTGCACCCAGAACCACAATGACATGGTGTGGGTTGGAGATCTTTGCTTCACCCTGCTGGAGCAGGACGGTCAAAGTCTCGAGACTTGGTAACGTCAGTGCGCGGGTCAGAGAAGGGATCTTGCTGGACTCCTTTATAACAAACTAAAAACAAATTGAAGAAAAAAAAGAAAGAAAAAAAAGACATTTAATAGTAATGCCTCTCAATATCAAGTAAAAAAATTAATATGTGAGAAGAAAGAGACCATAGTGCTATTAGACACAAAGTTTGGGTCATTTAGACGGCTGCATTTATTTGATTGAAATAATAAACAAAATATTTGATACAGTGAAATCGTAATATTGTGAAATATTTTAATATAAAATATATTTTAAAATGTAATTTATTCTTGTGATTGCAAAGCTGATTTTTCAGCATCATTACTCCAGTCTTCGGTGCTACATGATCTTCAGAAATCATTCTAATATGCTGATTTGCTGCTCAAGAAGCATTTCTTATTATTATTAAAGTTGAAAACAGTTGTGCTTCTTAATATTCTTGCATTAACCATGATAAAAAAAAATTCCAGGATGCTTTTACGAATAGAAAGTTCAAAGAACAGCATTTATTTGAAATAGAAATCTCTTCGAAACCAGGCTGACATTTACCAGAAATCCTGCAGACACCTTTAAATGTAGCACAATATCAGTTCACTTTCTAA
This sequence comes from Sinocyclocheilus anshuiensis, assembly GCF_001515605.1. NCBI lineage: Eukaryota > Metazoa > Chordata > Actinopteri > Cypriniformes > Cyprinidae > Sinocyclocheilus > Sinocyclocheilus anshuiensis. Next base: position 1,497,690 of record NW_015552625.1, on the reverse strand, counting down.
CAGAATACTCTTCAACTGCAGAGCAACCGATCAGTGCTATAAAATATTAATCACAAAAGTGACGATTACAGAGCTTGTTCTATATTTGTGTACTAGTATAGATGTGTGTACAGCATAAGGTTAACAAAGCTTCTGGTCGCTGTGGTGAACTCTGCTAGCGGCAGCTCTAGTACCTCAAGTTCTGACACTGAGAAGAAAAGTGCAGTGATAAAAGTAACCTGACAGGCACACACAGTCCTTCTCTGAGTGAACTCAGTGACACTGACAAGACTTTGAAACCTGACTTTTCCAGGCAGATGAATTTTAATGCTAAATCAAGACAAGAGAGAGTCAGGCTGGTGGGTGAGGTATGTGATGTGTTTTACAAAGCTAGCTGCATGGTGTTTTTCACTGCCAGCCAACTCTCTAGGTACCCTTAAAAAGGAACGTTACAGGCTCGATAGAAGCAAAGCTTTATAGTATTTATTGCATAATGTCCCACGGTTTTAATTTAAGCAAGAAGTCCAGGAAATCATTTATAAAGGAAGTAAACAGTGCCACGCAATTGGAGGGTTTAAAAGTGGAAACGTGAGCCTCATGTTTTTTGTTAAAGCACTTCTTCCTTGTGTGTTAATTAAACTGTAAAGTCATCTAAATTAAATAATGTTTTTCTTTGTTCTGCATTTTCTTGTTCCTGGGTTTACTGGCTTTAATATTGTTTAAGGTTTTTTGGAAGACAATGCTTCCCTCAATTTGTCTCTCAATTGTTAAATCCTAAACATTCCATGTCCAAAGCTTATGAAGAAGTTTACACAAAAAGTAGCATATCATGATATTTTTCTCTTCTAAAAAGACAACTGCATTAAAAAGAGACTAGTACAACAGAAATGCATGTGTGATTAATCTTATTCGGTAAAATAAACACCAAATGGGAAACAAATTGAAAACAGGTATTGAAATACTTACAATCAGAGTAGATATGATTTGTGGGGTGATGAGCCAAAAAGCCTTTGAGCAATGCTCTGGAAACTGACAACAGGCAAGCAGCTTTATAAAAGTTACCGTGGACAGAACCTCCTGTGAAAGAAAAAATAGAAAACATACCATCAGGCACACTACAAATATGCTTAGAAACTCGTATGCTTTGAGAAAGAAAAAGGAATGGATTTTGTTAACTTAATCTTTTTATGTAAACTTCAATCATCCAGAATAAAGACACACAACAAATCTGGTGGCAGACTTTGAAATATAAGACCGAAGGCTGTCATTCAATTAAATAATGATGGTTAATCATTACTAGTTAATTTTTAATCAAAGAAAACGTAATAATAGACCTTTATGTGATTATCAGTTTCAGCAATTTGTTTGAATGACATTCACAGCTTGATTTATGCAACAACAAAGACAGATCCTATTTCTCAGATTGCATCAAAATGCAAACAATGAACTATTCTCTGCAATAATTCAATAATAAAACAACTTTCCCAACTCATTATTGATCTAATTGTACATGCATTAAGAAGTTTATGTCTTCTGACCTGAAATCCTCCACTGGTGTTTGTTTTTCACTTTAAGTCAATTTCAATAATATTTAAATTTCATAATATAAAGAATGCAAATTACATTATTATGTGTCCTGTCTGGATTTTAATCCCTAATAAATTTAAAAATAGTGTCATTTACTGATGAATGGGCACTAGGGACTTAAAAAAAACTGAATAAATGTGTTAAGCCTGTAAACAAATGAATGGCATTATGTAATAAATTCATTGCATGTATTAACTATTACACTACATTATTCCACATAACAATAAACACTACGACACTACAAGAATCTTACAGTGCAGTGGCCTCCTTCAATCTTTGCTGGCACAAGTCCCTCTCTGAGCATCAGCAGTAATAGATGGAACTGCTCTTGAGAACAGCTGGACACCAGCTGATTTAGAAGCTCCTTTACTGGCCCCTCCAGCTCCTTCACGTCTGACAACGACAACCACGTTCCTGATGAAATGATTGACAGACTGTTTACAGAACAGGCAGAGGGTTCACAAAAATTTGGGGCATCAATTTCCTCAAGTCAAGCCAATGTTTTGAAAACTTTTAGGATACTGTACCTGACAGCAGCGCATGGATACTCTGCAAAATCTTAATATGGAGTTCTTCAAAACCTGTCGCTTTGGTCTTTTCCGCAGCCATGTAGAACGCAGAGAGATAGTGAATTGATGAAACGAGGAAGTCCAAAGGGCGGGGTGCCGGGCTGAGTTCCTTTAAGATCTGCTGGCAGAAGCTCCAGTAGAACGCCATGTGGGATATTTTCTCCTGTCCGTCATTTTCAGAGATTGAGGCTCTTGCTAGTTCACTCCTGATCATGACTGTTACCATTTCAACAGAAAAGGACTGAATCTGTCTACTTCCCTTGCGCATCAGCATAGCCTGTATGGCTGGCTCCATGATGGAAGTGGCCTTCTCTAACAAACGAGTCAAAGTCTGATCCAGATGTTTGTTCTTGCCGAGGCTTGTGATCATTTCTTTGCAAAGTGTGCTTAAAGTTACCAGATGGAGTTGTAGCGAGCAGAGATCCCCTGCATCTACAGCCAGAACTCCTGCAGTGAGGTTACTTTCAACCATGAAGGAGGTAAACTTCTCCAGATTGAGGCACATGCTGCTCTTCCTGTCGATTATGAGCTGAATTAGGGACTGAATGAAGTCTTGAACTGACTGTAGGAAAGCCAACCAGATCAGGCCATCCAGACCCTCGAAGAGTCCCTTGCTGCTCCGAGAAAAGAGGGAAGTCATAGTTGCCTCTAAGACATTACTTCCATGAACTACTTTCAGGATCATTTGAGAGTTTTTAACCACCAGGAGTGAAGCCATAACATCAAAAAGCTCTTTGAGCAATCCGATAGATGCAGAGTTATCAATGCTTTCATCACACTGAACACAAGAAGTCAGCGTGAACAAAGTCAGAAAAAGTTCTGAATAGTCTTTAGAAGACATTGCATTTCCATTCAGGACACTTGTGACTTTGAGCAGCTGCTGTAATCGATCTACCTGTGTTTTAGATAGAGGTATGGAAGAGCTCATTTTGACAGAGTCTAACATCTCCTGTCCGATGGCTTTCAGTCTCTTCATGTTTGTTTCTTCATCTTCAACTCCAACCATTTCCACACAAGGTCTGAAAAACGAAGGACTGACCAACTGAACGTGTGATGAGCCTAGCTGTCCAAAAAATGCCTTGATGATGGACTTTATCACTGCAGAGAAAATCTCAGGGAGCTCACAAAGAACAGGACTCTCGAGTAATTGCCTGGATATTAAGGAGACAGAGATCCCAGTGTTCTCCAAATTGCTTCTAGAGGCATCCAAACTCTGAAGCAAAGACTTCAACATGCATTCTGCAAAAACAGATGTGTCATTTGGTCCAAGATAAGGGGCAATTAATGGAAGGTTGGAGGTAACAAGAAACCAGTGGGCTGCCATATAATTGTTGTCATTAACAGTACAAAACTGAAAGTCCCAGATCTGGTTGGCGTCAAGCATCATTGAAAGTTCTTGCCTTCTTAGAATAAACTGAGCCATTTTCTGCATCTCTGATGCACCTGATGTTTCAGTAGATGGTTTGAGCAAGTGTACCTTCAGCTTGTGGAGCGCAAGGAGATTCTGTAATAATTTACTAAGTGGACTGTCCATGTCCCTTAATGTCAGGGCTTTGTCCACTAAAGCGCCACTCTGTGAGGTAGCCGGCAATGTGTACTTAGAACAGTGAATCTGGAAGAGCGTATCCACCTCAACCCAAGTATGAATAAGCAGAAAGATCACCTCTTGGACCTTCTCCATCCAAGGACCTTCGGTGACAAGGTTCTGCTTCAAAAGGTCTTCAACGACCTTCAGCATCTCCATCATAAGATTCTGAGTCTTCTTCACGATTGGCACCGGGGTGCTGTTGTCCAGGGTCTTAAAACTGAAGAGTACAGCGTAGAGGAGCAAACTCAAAGAAAACACTTTCAGCGCCAAATCCGATGCTTCATCTTGGATGTGGGGGAGAAGATAGCACTGCATCTTTTTTAAAATGAGCCAACAGATCTCGAGATTTTGGCTCGGAGGATTGTCTAGCAAACACTGACTCAGGGTCTTTTGTATCGTTTCAGGCAACAACGGCGGTCTCAAGTCATCCGCTGCAGGCCGACACACTACATCAAGCAGCTCTTCTACAAGTTTAGGCAGCTGTCGGAGTTTGGCATAAGTCTGCAAGACGGCAGACACAAGTGCTTCTCTGGCTTTCTTAACACGTACTTCCATGTTGTCTGCATCAACCCACACAGCTGAAAGGAGCTCATCTAAATCTGGCTCCAGGATATGGTGATTCAGTGCGAGCAGAGCTCTGAGACAGCGGTACCAAGCTGGGATGCCCATCTGGGCATTGTTAAATAATAGGCGAGCCAGTTTCCTGTAGAAATTCAATTGCACCTCTCCATGCTGTATTCTGTCTGCAGCCACATTATAGGTATCACCAGCCAAACAGGAGTTCAGGAGGTTCTCCAGAGCGAGTAAAGCAATACCCCAATTCAATGCACTAAATTTCTCATCAATATCCAGTTCATCTGTGAACCCCAAAGCAGTAATGAGCTTAGCCATGAGGTGGAAGATCACTTGATTGTTTTCTCCCCCTTTACAAAATGAATCTAGGGCGAATTTAAATAGCAGAGTGAGAGAGTTTGATTTAACGGCATAAAATAAAGCCTCTTCCTCTTTGTTAGTTCCTTGGACATTAAGTTTCAAAAGGATCATATTGACAGGGCCTTGCAAGCCCTTTCCCGCATGGCTCTTTTTGGCCCCAGCTTTATCCTCCGATGGTAAAACTTCTTCCTTGTAGGACAGCAAATGATCAGGGATGAAGAGCGCTGACTGAAGAACAGCATCCACTTTGCTCCGGATTTCCTTGCTCAGATGCTGGCGAACCTTGACGTCATCCTTCTCAGTCCATACTCTAGTGTTCAGTAAGTGTCTGAGCAGGAGAAGAGGATGAAGGAGGTGTGCTGTTACCTGGGAAAACACTCGGTTGGAGTTTGCCTGCTGTTTCTGCACTGTTAGGTAGGTGCTGAGAACAAGGAGGAGAACCTCAAAGACTTTGAGAAAGAGAGGCTCCTCACTTTTCTGCTGCCTGAGCTGCATGCTGGACAAGCCACAGAGTCGACTCAAGAGTTCCACTAACAACTCATACTTAGCAGTGTAGGTCACGGAAAGCACTGGGGAGGTCAAGATGCCATGGCAACAGCTCAGAATGGTGTGGAAACTGACAGATTTGAATCCAGAAGAACAGTCCAAAATCCTGTCATTGATAATCTAGGATAAAATAAAACAAATGATGAATGCAGTGTTCATTTTTACATAGCTTTTTTAGACCAAAAAATCCTTAAAATTTAGTTAATTCATATTTCTTCATGCTATATTTATTAGTTTTAGTCATTTTTACTCTGAATAAAATTACATAATTTTTTAGCCATCAAAAACAGCATTGACGAAATTTCATATTTTCATTTAAACATGTATCAACATTTAACAAAAACAACATTTAAAAACTGTCCTTGTTGCAAATAATACATTAGAGTATGCAATTTTTATACATTATTGTGAATTATTTATGTTTTAGTTATCTGTTGTCTGCATCTTAGTGCGTTGTTATAGAAAAAGTGTGCAAACTTGACCTTCATTTTGACTTTATTAGTGTAATTTGAAACAATCATATTCTTTCTAAATCTTTTTTTTTTTTTTTTAACATTTACCACATTGTTGTGGTGGTATTTTTTTCTCATCATATTTTAATCAACAGCACGTTTTAGATAAAAGTCTTTAAAAATCTTTAGAATATGCATTGTATTTGTTAACGTTGACAAAAAAAATACTTTACTAATATTCAAGCAATACTGATTAAGTTAAAATAATAACTAAATTAATAGAATAATACAAGCAGAAATTAACTCTTTATATATCCCCAAGAGCACATCTGAGACCAAGTGAAATTATTGCAAAACTGAAGTACTGGTAAACACCTGTGCTAGTGTGAGACGAAGGCTAATGGTTTTTCCTTGACTCAACACATTATGAAGCTTCCTGCTGTGAAGGATATCATCTAGGTAGGTCCATAAACCCTCCACCACCTCCGAGGGTACGTCCACTTTCTTATTGTAAAAACCAGTGAGGGCATGACTTGTCCAGTCAAACAGAACCTTTGATAGGGAAAGAGGCATTAATGTTTGAAAAATATTCATTTAAAAATATTGCAGTAAATTTGCTAGATATATCCAGTTAAAAAGTAAACTTTTATAGTCTCAAAAATATGCAGACAGTCTATATCAGATAAATTACCTGCTCTTTATTAGGAAGAAGGCACTGTGTTGATATCCATGCAAATCGAGCAAGTTTTAGTTTGTCTGGCCAGGGTGTGCGAGAGTTTTTCAGTTTCAGATGGATGCCAGAGTAAATGGCAGCCATTTCTAAATATCTTTGTGTCTAAAAGAACAAAAAGAGAGATTATCATGTTATGTTTACACATATTAAGGCCAATTAAATATTAACAGAAGGTTGACATTAGAGGTAGACAGATAATCAGTTTGACCAATATTTTTTAAACCAATATTCACACCGTACAACATAATCAGTCATCCAATAAATGACACTGTTTGATAGCCTATGAAGAACAGAACCCAACAACAGTATTTACAGGTATTGTAACTTATTTTATATATAGTTTGAATAAATTACTAAACTTCCGAAATAACAGTCATGACGTTCTTTAGGTGAGAAATCTGTAGTTTTGAAGATGAAATCCTTATTCTTATTCTTCATGAAAAAATAATATAGTAATTTATAGTAAATAGTATAGTGTTTTTGAACCATACTATAGTAAAGTACTTGAATTAATTTGTTGTGGTAGTTCTATAGTTGCTGTGGTAATATAACAACTATAGTAATATAAACTAATTACTTTACCCAATACTGTACTAAGTTTTCTACAACTGTAGGACATATTATACTACAATACACTAGTTTACTGTAGTAAAAACTAAAGTATACTACAGTATGTATTACAGTTTATCAGTTCACTATAGTTAATACAGTATGCTGTAGCATTAATTAAAGTGTTGTAAATACTATAATATATACACAGTATAATACCCTTTACTATAGTATGGTTCAAAAACTCTATAGTATTTACTATAAATCACTATAGTATTTACTATAGGGTTATTATTATTACATAGCTAATTATTATGCATACAAATCTGAATAAAGAGAACACTAGTCTTTCATAAACACATTCATTTTCCACGTCAAAAGTCACATAAAATCATACTAAAGTAAACTCTCTGTTTGAAAATCATTTTAAACACACCAGCAGATGTCTGGCAGCCCCTAGCGAATCACATGGCGAAACAAACTCAACAAGCGTGCTAGATTTGATTGAATAAAACGGACCGTAGTATAACAAGTGTTATCGTAGGCTATTTTTAATATAATGAGATTACCTATCTAAAATACTTAACGTACAATCTCGTCACACACGTGTTGTCGCTGCGGAGTCTGCAAAGACCTTTAACCTCTTCACTTTAACACCAGACAGTAATAATCGAGAACGAGCATCATCGTTTGGGGATGGAATAAGCATATAAAACGGGTTCATTGTATTGTAACAAAAACAAATGTAGATAAGTGGATTGCCCCAGGAGCTATTGTCAGTAATGTTTAGAACGTCGTCTTGCTAACATGTAGGAAATACATGGTTAGCAAGACGACGTACTTTGTGACCAAAGTAACCATGATATATTACAGCAAACTACACATGATAATGAAATCATGTCTGAAATTCGAAATGTCAGTCACCCTTAATAAGGACTGAATGATGAACAGACATCAAATAAACCGATGAAACACTTGTTTAACAAGTGGTCGGTTGATTAAAATGTTTGACTTGTCGTGTCTGAGAAAGGTTTCGTCAGAGATCATAGAACTGAATAAGTAGATTCCGCATTAGCCGCGGTGTTTGCAGGTCCGCCATATTGGAAAGGTCAACATCAACCCGTAAGATATGCGCAACAGGCACCATTTTTACACTATTAGGTTTATCATAAACGCTGACCAGTTATGCATATTGCAATAGATATAAATATCAACATAAAACTGAGTATTAGGTAAACGCTATCTGTAAATAATACAGATTTTCATAAACACGGGGCCGGTTTATTTAAAGCTTCAGTTTTAAAGCAATAGGGAAAAATAAATAAATCTAGTAATCTGTACACATTTATACTATATTTGCTACTAAATCATAATAAATAGAAGAACCATTAATTAACGTTCTATATTTGCTACTAAATCACAATAAATAGAACCAGTAATTAACAGTTATTTCTATCAGAAAACAGTTTTACTTAAAACCGCGTTGACCTTCCCAAGATGGCGGCGCTATTGACCAGACCAATGCGACATCTCCTTGTTCACGTCTATGACGGAGATAGTCCATTGGTGTGGTAGCGCTTCGCTTCCTCGAAAGTCAAGGAATCACCGGGGGTCACCTTTTTATTCCGGTTTTATTTTAAAACACTCCAACTTCCACTTTTCTGTCACTGGAACAGTAATTGACTTTGTGTTAAGTAAAGAAGTTAAGCCCGAAAGAAGTCGTGTAGCAGGTTTTTGTGACAGGGCGCTGCCGGTGAATGCGCTGGGCGTGTGTGAAGATAACGCAAACAAGGGCTGGATGTGAAAACTGTCAGGAACAGATAATGCTCAGTAACCGTCGACCCCGGCCTGCAATAACTCAGTCTTTGTAACGAGAGCCCAGTGCCATGCAGTCAAGAGCGTGTCCAGATACTCCAATATTTACAGCACCGCTCGATACATTGGTCATCTGACTTCATACAGTAAGTTTCGACAGATAATGATTAGGTGAGACTCGTAAACTTCGTTTTGGTCGTCGTCTAATCCAAATGTATGGGACAATGTTGCGAATGACAAGGTTTACTGTAGGGAAACTGCAGCAGTGTAACATTACCTGCTGTCAGTCAGATACATTTTATCATTTGTCTAATCGGATCTCAAGAACACCGTGGAAAAGGCAAGTGTGCAAGAACGGATCGTTTGATGTCCTTGTGATGCCCGTCTATAAGGGAAGGAGCATGTCCTGGCTCTCTTGTCTCAGAACTGGAGGTTTGTTTCTGCCCAAGAGAGTGTGGACACACTCCAGACACACGGTTGCTCTCTATAGCACATCTACGGACTCCAAACAAACCGCAAAGTCTGTGTTAAATCAGGAGAGTAAAGTCAAAACCTCAGAAAACTCGTTACGTGCTCCCTCAGAAGATGTCAAGAAGTTGCTGCAGCTGGCGTATCCTCAGCGATGGAGACTGACGGGCAAGTCAAACTATGCTCATGTTCTTTATTTAGTGTTATTGAAGGCACTTGGTTGGTTTTGACTTTTTTCTGAGATTAGTCCAACTGTTGAGTTTAACATCCTTTACAAAAATATACAATGATACCTTTACAAAGATAAATATAGAATATCATATTATATATATATATATATATATATATCTCTCTCAGATGGTTGCACTTTATAGCAAAGAATATAACTGTTAACTTAATGTTAGTCACAAGTGTCAAAATTTTAGTTATTAGAGCTACTGTGTAAATGTTGTAAATATTTTTTTTAAACGAAACTAAAGAAAAATGCAAATGAAATAGCCACTTGTGCAAATGTAACTTTTTGCAAAAGTACCTCGCAAATGACCTTCTGACTGTCCCCATAGCTGCCGTGGGCTTTTTGGTGTTCTCCAGCTCTGTCACCATGTCTGCACCATTTTTTCTGGGAAAAGTGATCGACACCATCTACACTAGCCCCTCAGAGGACTTCACCTCCTCCCTTACCTCCCTGTGTATCATGCTAACAGGGGTCTTCCTCTGCGGGGGCGCTGCAAATGCTGCTCGTGTCTACCTCATGCAAATCTCAGGTGAAGTCTTGAGGCAGATCATGTAAAACAGTAAAGATAGTTCATAGTGCAGTAGGGACTTGTTTTGTGGGGAATTTGTGGTTTATACTTGGAATTAAAAAAAAATAAATTAATACTTTTAATCAACAAGGACACAATAAATTAATCAAAAGTGAAAGATAAAGATATTTATGTTTCAAATAAATGCTGTTTTTTCCTCAGAATCCTGACAAAAAAATTTCACAGTTTCCACAAAAATGATTAAGCAGCTCAACTGTTTTCAACATTGATAATATAAAGAAATGTTTCTTGAGCCGCAAATTGGCATATTAGAATGATTTCTGAAGGATCATGTAACACTGAAGCTTGAAAATTCAGCTTTGCCATCACTGGAATAAATGACATTTTAAAATAGTTTCAAATGAAAACTGTTATTTTAGTTTGTATGAATATTTCACAATATTACTGTTTTACTGTATTTTTTATCAAATAAATGCAGTCTTGGTGAGGTTCTCATGAACCTTCTTTCCAAAACATTAAAAAATCTTATCAACCCCAAACTTTTAAATGTGTACATAATGTTTGATTTCTTTTATGAGGTCTAGTTTAGTCTTCTTAAATCCATTAATAAGAAGCATTTCATCTGATTCATTGTGTTGACCAGCATGCATTTCTGTGCTTGCTCTCTAATAAGCCTTTCTCGACTTTCACAGGGCAACAGATAGTACGAAAGTTGCGCGAATCTCTTTTCTCCTCGATTCTGAAGCAGGAGGTGGGATTCTTTGATAAGACCCGAACCGGTGAGCTCATTAACCGCCTTTCAGCAGACACGACCATCGTCGGGCACTGCCTCACTGACAACCTGTCTGATGGGCTGCGTTCCCTCGCCCAGGCAGGGGCCGGAGTTGGCATGATGGTGAGATGCTTGTGATAGTTTGACATGTTAGCAGCTAATTCCCTTTACGAATATCACATTTTAACCACATTTTCTAAAGAAAATTCTGAAAGGTGCTCATGCGAAACTACTCGCCGCCACAACATCTGACTCTCATTACTTCCTGATCTGTTTCTAAAAACAGACGATACAGTAGAATGCAGTGATTCTAATGTCGCACTTTGATTTCTTATAATGGTTCCTCATGGAACTATGAGTTTACAGTCATGCTTGAATTTTAGAATGTGTCTGCATTCATTACAATTTAGTTCTTGAATTTTCCATTTCTTTTCCTCAGTTATATGTGTCACCTAGTCTGGCAGCTTTTGTGCTGATGGTTGTTCCTCCTATTGCCTGCCTGGCTGTAATTTTCGGTAGATTCTTACGATCCATATCGAGACGCACACAGGATGCGTTGGCAGAGGCTACACAGGTAAGAGGTCATGTTTCCTTTTAATGGGGCTTTATTGCACGTTTTATTGCAGATATGGAAGTAAGCCTTGGACAGTTATCATTTGATTGCTGAATTCATTGCTCTATTGTAAGCATAAAGACGCCAAGTAGCCAAGGGATCTGTTTACTCTGTAGCTGCTCTGCATCTCCTAGTTGGCAGAAGAGAGGATCAGCAATATACGGACAGTCCGGGCTTTTGGAAAAGAGCTGACGGAGGTGCAGAAGTACTCGGAAAAGGTTGATCATATTTTTGAACTGGCTAAGAAAGAGGCTGTGCTTTCTGCTGGATTCTATGGAGTGGTGAGATACTTAATTGTTGTGCAAATATTTTAGTTGTGTGCATGATTATAGATAATGATTATCATAAGTCAGTTAAAGATCATTTGTCTAGTAAAGTAGCTCTCTACTTCTGCTCTTGAGGTTTTCATTTCTTTCACAGACAGGATTGAGTGGAAATGTCATCATCCTGAGTGTGTTGTATAAGGGAGGTCTGTTGATGGCCAGTGAGGCCATGACTGTTGGGCAGCTCTCCTCTTTCCTAATGTATGCCTTCTGGGTGGGCATCAGCATCGCAGGTGAGGATGTTAGCTCAGAGAAACTGAATATACACTACTGTTCAAAAGTTTGGGGTCAGTATACATTTTTTTTTTCACCAAAGAAACATTCTGCAAGGACACATTAAATTGATCAAAACTGACAGTAAAGACATCTATAATGTTGCAAAAGATATTTATTTCAACTAAATGATGTACTTTTGAACTTTTTTATTCTTCACAGATCCTGAGGGGGGAAAAACAGAGTTTCCACAAAAATATTAAGCAGCACTTAAAAATATTAAGCAGCAACAACTGTATTCAACATTGATAAATGTTTTTGTGCAGCAAATCAGCATATTAGAAAGATTTCTGAAGGATCATGTGACATCAATTTCATTCTAAAATACACATTTTAAATTGTAATAATATTTCACAAAATTACTGTTATTGTATTTTTTAGCAAATAAATGCAGCCTTGGTGAGCTTAAGAAACTTAAAAAAAAAAAAAAAAATAAAAAATTTTA
>NW_015552625.1:1471472-1485271 GCF_001515605.1 Sinocyclocheilus anshuiensis | reverse complement strand
GTAATATTTTTATTCAGTAAGGACACATAAAATTGTTAAATTACAGTAAACACATTTATACTGTTAGAAAAGACAAGTGCTGTTTTTTAAACTTTCTATTTATCAAAGAATCTTGAAAAAATGTTTTGCAGTTTCCATGAAAATATTAAGCAGCACATGTTGACAATATTAGGGATGTCACATGAGGAAAGTTTCATATTGATATATAATACAAAACCAGTATTACTGGGAACACCGGGCTTTGGACGCTTTCACTTTCACCTTTGCGAATTTGCAATCTTGGTGTCACAGTTTACATGAAAAGCGAGGCATGGCATACACCGCATGCTTTATTATATAACGACTAAATTACACAAAGTTTTAGATTAGCAAACACTGTAGAACTAAATAAATAAAAAAACAAATAGAAAAGCCTCCCACAATGTAGCATAACATCAGGTAAACAGCAAAAGTCAACAGGGTTTTCAAAGTTAAAACTAAATTGGCTGTAGGTGCCAGTGCTTGCACATGTTCATCTTCTCTGGTTTAAGAAGCAGTCTTTTACATTTCGCTTGGAAATCCTCTGCCATCATTTAATCTCATATTCACATCATTTTTTTAAATCATTAAGTGAAATATGACTCCTGCTGCACTGTGCTGTGACTGATGTCTGAAGGATCTTGTGACACTGAAGACTGCTGAAAATTCAGCTTCATCATCACAGGAATATGTTTTAAGACATATCAAAATTGAAAAAAGTTCATTTAAATTGTAATAATATATTACAATATTACTGTTTTACCATATCAAATATTTTGTATTTCAAAGTATTTTGATCAAATCACAATAATACTGTTAATATATATATAAAAAAAATGTACTGACCCCAAATACTTCAACAGTATTTTATGCCCTTCGACATATATTAGGACTTGTATGTTTTCTGATAACTTTTCATTTCAGTTCAGTCATATCCTGGGCTTCATTTTCAGTTTCCACATTAGCAGGTTTTAAAATTCATTTGATTTAGGTTATCTGGTCCCAAGGCATGCTTTATAATTTTTGTAGTCAGTGTGCAACATGAGAGCAGGCAAAGAATAGGTTTCTTTCAACATGGTTCTTTTGGGATTTCCCAACAAAACCACTATTGTGGGGGTTGAGCATCTCACACTGGGCCTTATTCATAGGTAGAAACCAGTCTAGCTGTAATTTTTTGCCCTGTGTAGAAGTATTTAAAGTACAACTTGTCATTTTTCCGTGGATTAATTGAAGGTTTCAGCTCATTCTACTCCGAGTTGATGAAGGGGCTTGGTGCAGGGACTCGTCTATGGGAACTCGTGGACCGAAAGCCTGAATTTCCTCTCAATGGTAAATAGAACTACCTAAAATAATGCCTAAAATGCACATTAGTTCCTAAGAAAAACTGTTTTATATGTGAACTGCAGTGCCGTAATTATTTTTTGTTGTTTGTTTTTCTTCTTTAGAGGGGCTTGTGTTAAAACCAGAGCAGTTCAAAGGAGAACTGGAGTTTCGTAATGTGTGTTTTGCTTACCCAACAAGGAAGGATTCCACCATCTTCCAGGATCTAAGTCTGTCTGTGCCGGCGGGGTCAGTAATGGCAGTAGTGGGATCCAGTGGTTCAGGCAAATCCACACTGGTGTCACTGTTGCTCCGGCTCTATGATCCTGATTCAGGTGAGAGCTGAAAGTAAGAATATAATGGAATATCTTGATACTTGTATATTGATATCCCAGATATAACAGCAGTGAAAATGTATAGATAAATACATAGTTTTGATTCAAATGCAGGTGTGGTCAGTGTTGATGGCCGTGATATACGAGACTTGAATCCTTACTGGCTGAGGAGTCACATCGGTACTGTAAGCCAGGTAAGAAAAAAAAGAAAATCAGCAAGAAAATCTCCTGCCTCCATTTTACTCATTTCTGTGTGTGAATTTGTTTGTTGTAGGAGCCAGTTCTTTTCTCCTGCTCTATTGCTGAGAACATCGCTTATGGGGCGGCAGAGCCAAGTCAGGTCACAATAGAGGACATCTACAGGGCAGCGCAGATAGCCAACGCTCATGACTTTATCCAGGAATTCCCTAAGGGCTATGATACAGTGGTAGGAGAGAAGGGGGTATTGCTGTCAGGTATGAACAAACCTCTGATACTTCAGTAAAATTCATGTCTGTAACAGGACAAACTTGTCTGTTTATAATTCACCTGACAATGTATGCATAACTACATGGATTTGTTGGAACAGGTGGACAAAAACAAAGAGTTGCTATAGCACGAGCCCTGCTGAAGGTAATCTATCCTCAAGAGTATTTTAGTGAATTTGAAATATTTGTTGTTTATCAAAGAAACATTAAATCTATGTTCTCATGATTTTCACAGAATCCAAAGATACTGTTATTGGATGAAGCTACAAGGTGAGATGCTGTTTGAATACTTCAACTTAGAAATTCACTTGTACTTAAAAATAAATGAACTTAGCAGTAGCATACCAGTTAAAAAAAATAACATTTTCAAACTGTAGAGATCTTCTGAAATAACTTTCCAAATTCGTATATGGGTAACTCCCCACTGTTTCTCACTTTTTATGTAGTTTTAGCAAATACATTGTAATGAAAACAATTTTTTTGTATTTTTAGTCTTTATTCTTATATCCTGGACCACAAAACCTATTTTTCAAAATTGAGATTTATACATAAATAAATAAGCTTTCCATTGATGTGTGGTTTGTTAGGATAGGACAGTATTTGGCTGAGATACAACTATTTGAAAATATGGCATCTGAGGGTGCAAAAAAATCTAAATATTGAGAAAATCGCCTTTAAAGTTGTCCAAATGAAGTTCTTAGCAATGTATATTACTAATCAAAAAATAAAGTTTTGATATATTTACAGTAGGAAATTTACAAAATATCGTCATGGAACATGAACATATCCTAATGATTTTTGGCATAAAAGAAAAATCTATAATTTTGACCCATACAATGTATTTTTGGCTATTGCTACAAATAAACCCCAGTGACTTAAGACTGGTTTTGTGGTCCAGGGTCACACATATATATATATATACAGGTGCATATATATGAAGAGTTCATTTGCAAAAACCGATAAACGTCTCTTTCAAAACAATGACCTGATTGCCGTGCATCATTCTCCACATATAGCGCGATCTGAACCCTAAACACATTTTGTCAAAAAAGCCGGTGTTCTAACAAATAATGCTACCTATCAGATTATGCTACCAGCACTGTATTTTTAATACTGTAAGGGTAGGTTGGGGTAAGTGTACACATTAATAAAGCCTCACACCACATTAATATCATGCTGGAAGCAAAATCTGATAGGTAGTACCTATCAGATTATGCTACCAACACTGTATTTATCCTACTGTAAGGGTAGGTTTAGGGTTGGGGTAGGTGTACACGTTAATAAAGCCTCACACCACATTAATATCATGCTGGAAGCTAAATCTGATAGGTAGCATTTTTCGCTGTCAAATTATGCTACCATCTGTTTTAATGGGAGGTAGCAAAATCTGACAGGGTAGCACAAATCATCAGAACACCGGTATTATCCACTTTCAAGGCATCTCGAGTTCACGTTTTACTGCAGAAGCCGACAAGCGCCCTTGTTGTTTGTGAACAGAAGCCGGCGATAAATCCATTTTAGCGAATTAGCGCGCTGTATTCAGGTCAGGTGACAAGGCTGCCAGTCACTTTGAAAAGACGCACCACTAGCTGAGAGGAGGATCATTTCGACGAACTTGATGAATCTGTGATATCTTCTTCAGGGCATAAAAGGAAAATAAAAGCTGAAACTTTTTCACGGAACCTTGCAAAAGCAGCACGTTACAATGGTGAGGGAAAAGCTCTGTGTATTGCGTGTAATCACATCCATACAGTCTATGATCACAACAACAACGTTTGTCAGGCATCTACATTGTCATCTGAGGAGATTACAAAGATAAAATGAGTGTTTGTTTTTTTTTAACTCTGAAACATGAAATGTGGAGTTACCTGCTTTTGCTATAAAACAATCTTTTAATATATAAAAAAAACATACTTTCAATTAACTTATTATTATTAACTTTTTAAATAAAGTTATTACTTAATCAAAACAACCCAACTGCTTTTTGTTGGATATTACTTGGAATGCACAATAAAAAAAAACATGATTTATGAAAATAAATAAAAATGGAGTTATCTGTTTTTGTAGATGAACTCTTCACTTTTTTCTAGAGAAATGGCATGATGAAACTATTATTAAACTATTATTATTATAACTATATAATAAGACTTGCCCTGGTCTCTGTTTCAGTGCTCTGGATGCAGAGAATGAGTTCCTGGTACAGGAGGCATTAGAGAGGCTGATGGACGGCCGCAC
Source organism: Sinocyclocheilus anshuiensis (assembly GCF_001515605.1). Lineage (NCBI taxonomy): Eukaryota > Metazoa > Chordata > Actinopteri > Cypriniformes > Cyprinidae > Sinocyclocheilus > Sinocyclocheilus anshuiensis. The sequence goes on along the minus strand of NW_015552625.1, from coordinate 1,480,896 downwards.
CGTGTTGATCATCGCTCACCGTCTCTCCACCATCCAGAGCGCAGACGCCGTGGCTGTGCTGGACCAGCACCACGTGATGGAGATCGGCAGCCACGCCAAGCTCCTTGCCAACGACCAGGGGCTCTTCCGCAAGCTGATGGAGAAGCAGGCCTTCCTGCAGGCCGAGCAGAAACACACTCTCTTCAAATAGGAGTACTTTAAAGACAACAAAGGGAGCGCACACATTCAAACATGTTTAAAGGCATTTCATATGTTTTATTGTGCATTCCGAAAAGACTAAAATGTAGCTATTTATCATAAACTGCCAAGTAACTGGAAACCAGTTGTATACTGATCATTGTTAATTACAATGGCAGACAGTCACAGCTACATGCTGTGGACCTGATTTAATACTTATCCGAGTTGCAAAAAACACTGCTTTTTAAATTGTTTTATTATTGTTTATAGCCCAAGAAAAACATCAATACATTTCAAAAAAAGCTTTGGAAAAGCTTGAAAGGAATATGAGGGCAATTTGAAATATGAGTTACTTGATGCTACTGCTACTACACCGCATGCATAATTATTAGGCACGTTGATATTCTGATGATATTTTTTTTTTCAAGCACATTTTACCAATTCCAAATCACATCAATCTTAATAACTACTATTAATTTTTTTATTTAATTGTTTATAAGTGATATATAATTATGCATGAAGGCTGGAAGTGAAAAACTTATATTCAGGTGTGCAGAATTATTAGGCATGTTTTCTTTTACAGATAAAATGACCATTTATCTTCCAGAATCTGGCAGTAAGTTTTAGGAGCTCATTTTTAGTCCATCTCCTATCCTGAAAAGTCTGTCTTGCAGGATTGACTAAAAACTTACTGCCAGATTCTGGAAGATTAATTCTTCAAACAGTGCTACAAGAGGATGTGGTGCTGGTCCTTCAAGAGTCACTCACAACTTATCTGTCTATAAAGCCTATAACAAATTAGTCTTAATGTATTTCACAATACTTCAGCATGTTATTCTTATTAAGTGAGGGTCATTTTTTAGGATTTTTTACCCAAGCAAAGTCTCTGAGAACCTGACACCTTGTAATTCTGTAAACTCCAGGAAGGTTGCAGTTCTGGAAAATGGTGGTGCTGGAGACTAAATGATTCCTGATGGTTTTACACCTAATTCTTCACATTAATTCTTAAATCTTTTGCAGTTGACGTTTGTCTTTTCTTCTCCACCTGTTTTTTTCTGACCCCGCTGACCCAGTGAGCATTTTGCTGTCCAATGGTCTTGTCTTAACTTTGCAATTTCTGTATTGCATTAGTTTTGAATATTTCTCATGGGGATTTAATCATTTTTGACTTTTCAGTCTGAGTTAAACCTCTTTTTTGGCTCATTTTATCTGTAAAAGAAAACATGCCTAATAATTCTGCACACCTGAATATAAGGAGTTTTTCACTTCCAGCCTTCATGGACAATTATATATCACTTATAAATTATTAAATACAAAATTAATAGTAGTTATTTAACCCCTTAACTGTCACCCCCCATTTTCTAAAATAGGCATGAAAGTGCACTATCCAAACTTAAATTGCTGTAATGTATGAACACTTTGGAATACAGAACTAAGGTTGGTCTCTTTTTAAAGAAGACAATCAGCAGAATTATTGAATTATGTCAAGTATCAAAAAATTTCCAAAAATTAAAGTATCAAAAATTTATAGAAGTTTAAATTTATTGTAAAGAAAATACACTACTAATTTTATTTTATATATAATAAATATTTTACACAACAGGTTTTACTCTAAAATTGTTATAAAATGTAAGCATTCTGTCTAAATAAGTTATGTTTCAAATTTGAAGTTGATATGAAAAAAATTGAGGTTTCTGTGAGATTTTATTTAGGGCGTTATACCACAAACAGCCACCGGGTGCCATCCAAACTCCATTGAATTTTTTTTAAATGCAATTTTTCTGTCAAATATGTTGAAATTTCTCTGTCAATATTGCTTCTATCACGAAATATGTAAGTCTGAGACTCCGACCTTTCCAATTATATGTTTTTTGTCAAGATTATAAAAAGTTTTGATTGTAAAAGAACGTAATGCATTTTGTAATATGACACTTGACACTGGCCGCTACGGGGGAGGAGACCGCCAAAACATTTTAAAGTACCATTTCCACGGTAACGCAATGTTCGATTTCAAAATGGTTTTCACAGAATGAATCTTGGGCTTCTTAGCTTTCAAACGATATATAGTTTATGATGATTACTAAAACATTTGATAGAGAAAAAGGACAACAACAAAAAAGAGCGCCAAGCGTCCCACAGGTGGGACGGTGACAGTTAAGGGGATTGATGTGGTTTGGAATTGGTCAAATGTGCTTGGAAAAAAAAATATCATCAGAATATCAACGTGCCTAATAATTATGCACGCGGTGTAGTACTTGTAATTAATCATGTCAGTCCTTTAAGGAAAGGGTGATAATCAGTTTATTGAAGTGTACCTAGGGCCTTAGTCATGAAACACGAGCAGAATGAATTTCTGTGTAAACTCTTGCATTTGATTTAGTGGGAAAATGTACACAAGAATGATTTATGAAAACGTAAATTAATTCCATGTACACAAATTCGTTCTGCATATGTTTCATAAGTAATATTGATAACGAAATATTTTGTGAGGGTGATTACAGACACAATGGTGCTTCTGTCCTTTCTTATCACCTTTGATAATGACACAGATGTCAGTCTAAGGTTGGTCTCTTTTTAAAGAAGACAATCAGCAGAATTATTGAATTATGTCAAGTATCAAAAAATTTCCAAAAATTAAAGTATCAAAAATTTATAGAAGTTTAAATTTATTGTAAAGAAAATACACTACTAATTTTATTTTATATATAATAAATATTTTACACAACAGGTTTTACTCTAAAATTGTTATAAAATGTAAGCATTCTGTCTAAATAAGTTATGTTTCAAATTTGAAGTTGATATGAAAAAAATTGAGGTTTCTGTGAGATTTTATTTAGGGCGTTATACCACAAACAGCCACCGGGTGCCATCCAAACTCCATTGAATTTTTTTTAAATGCAATTTTTCTGTCAAATATGTTGAAATTTCTCTGTCAATATTGCTTCTATCACGAAATATGTAAGTCTGAGACTCCGACCTTTCCAATTATATGTTTTTTGTCAAGATTATAAAAAGTTTTGATTGTAAAAGAACGTAATGCATTTTGTAATATGACACTTGACACTGGCCGCTACGGGGGAGGAGACCGCCAAAACATTTTAAAGTACCATTTCCACGGTAACGCAATGTTCGATTTCAAAATGGTTTTCACAGAATGAATCTTGGGCTTCTTAGCTTTCAAACGATATATAGTTTATGATGATTACTAAAACATTTGATAGAGAAAAAGGACAACAACAAAAAAGAGCGCCAAGCGTCCCACAGGTGGGACGGTGACAGTTAAGGGGATTGATGTGGTTTGGAATTGGTCAAATGTGCTTGGAAAAAAAAATATCATCAGAATATCAACGTGCCTAATAATTATGCACGCGGTGTAGTACTTGTAATTAATCATGTCAGTCCTTTAAGGAAAGGGTGATAATCAGTTTATTGAAGTGTACCTAGGGCCTTAGTCATGAAACACGAGCAGAATGAATTTCTGTGTAAACTCTTGCATTTGATTTAGTGGGAAAATGTACACAAGAATGATTTATGAAAACGTAAATTAATTCCATGTACACAAATTCGTTCTGCATATGTTTCATAAGTAATATTGATAACAAAATATTTTGTGAGGGTGATTACAGACACAATGGTGCTTCTGTCCTTTCTTATCACCTTTGATAATGACACAGATGTCAGTGAATCTTGCCTAGATCATAAACCGCAAAGCTTTTACTGGGATGTATTCCAACTCCAACCCAGTTACAGTGCCATTGTTATTTGTCAGTAATGAAGATACTGTTTTAGAAGGAGCACCTGTATGAACAATTGTAACAGAAAAAAGGATAGATATAATTATCTCAGTTGTATTTGAGAACAGACACTATAAAAGAGATATTTTAATGTAACTTTTACTCAATATATATATTTATATCTATGAATCATTTGGATAAGAGGAAATCTATTCAGAACTTTAGAACATTTTAATATTTAGTGTGGTAACTTATTAGGTTTCAGGTTTGTGAAATGTATATGTTTGTCTGTTTGTTTATTTTCTATTATTTTATCTGCACTCTTAATAAATTACATTGAAACACTGATTGCTTTAAAACACTGCCCTGTCCACATCCCTGTCTTTGAGAACATAAATGATTTTAGTTGCCAAAAGAGGGTGCTGTTGACTGTTGAAAATAAATTACTAGCTATTTTGGAAACCTAGAGAGTGATGGGGATAGTTAGTTAAACCAAAGAGGTAAAAGCTCTCAAACAGAATTGGATCTACTATGGCAAAGTACTGTTAATACAAGTGACTTGCTGCTGTAATCTATAGTCTGTCTCAAATAGTTACGGTCACTACATTGGTATGAATTGTAATACACCTAAATATTAAAGTGGTTTGATTAATTGCCCTCAATGTGTCCCTCTCTTAACCTCAGAAACTGATTCACCAGCTCTGATAAAGTTGAAGCAGGGAGATTGTAGCTCAGACTGTTGTTTTGTTTACTGAAGCAGTAAGCTGCTTACCCTCAGTGACTAGCTACAGGCTTCATTGACTCACTCAGCTCAACATAAGCTCTAGGACCAACTATGGCAGGATATCTGCTTGCACAGAGACGGTCCTCTTGAATGAAGTATGCAGAGCAGCCACACACCTCCCTGCACGAAGAAAAAACAAGAATCATAATCAGCATTTTTTTGTCTTGTTTTTCAGTAAAATATCTATTTAAAAAAAATCCTTAAAACAAAATACATTTACTTGAGAAACAAATCAGCATATTAAAACTTACTTTTCTTATTTTAAAACTTAAATATATTCAGAGAATAAAGAGTGTAGAGTTCAAAGAAAAATTACAAAAAAATATATATATATATATATATATATATATATATACACACATAACATACAAATCACAACAAATACATTAATTAATAAATCTCACAAATACACATATATCACGTTATCAATTAAATGAAATAAAAGGAATATTAAGTAAGCTTATATTAACACCATCCAATTAATTTTCTTGGAAAACTGGCTTGATTTGTGAACAAAACAGATGGTCCAAATGTTCCCAAGTGTAAAATAGAAAATGTCTACAAAAAATCAGACTGCCCACAATTCACTTATATTGACTTCGTTTCCGATTATTGCAACAGATAAATGTATGAGAATAATGCGATCAAATATTGGCTGCGCACAAATCTCTAAACGTGCTATTTTACAATTGACAGAAGTATACTAGGAAGCACCATGTGGGAAAAGGCTAGTGGCAACATCAGTTCCGCCCCCACACCATATACAGCTCACGCCGGGCCTGGAATATGATGACTATCAAACCATAAAAGGACAGTCATGCTCACTGCTAGGAACCTGGAGACAGTGGGAGACACGCCGCTTCACGGGGAAGTCACCCCTCGCTTACCCTGCTAGAGCCTAATATGGTTGAAGGATGGGGAAAACTCCTACTGAACATACAGATATCCTCAATAGTGCGCATGGGGACAAACACGAAGAGTATATAAGGTTTTCATGGGTCTGTCAGCCGTGACTGGATCCATAAGCGGTTTTGCACTGAGCTTCATCACAGAAAGGTAAGACAACTGCATTAGACCCATGCGCTACTAGTGTAGTTACGCGGACTAACAGAAAAACCTTTATTCAATGTATGGCAACTAACTAACCTATTTTATTTGAAGACAACAAGATACAAGATATAAATAATGAGTTTGCAATAAGTTATAAGATGACATAGCAATGTTTTAATGAATTAATTCACTTATTCATTATAGTTGATTTGTATATTTTGAAGTTGTCACTGGCAATGTTGCTACTTTGTATACTTAATGTGACAGCATTCAAGAACCATAAAACAAATACTTCTATAAAATATTAGAACTGTTGTCACAGAGATATAGATATATGACAAAATGTTAACTTAAAATATTACTTTCTCAGTACACTAACTTGCTCAGTGGTTATTGATTTGGATTCATTGGTTGCAATATGCACAACTGTATCTTTGTTGTACACTGTAAAAAAATGTCGACCAAACTTAAACATTTCATTTTAATTTCATCACTGATGAGTCATCATTGCACTTTTTTAAAAACTTTGAATAAAATAAAGTTAAAAACTCTCTGACTCATAAAATGAGTCTTGAATCTGACTCGTAAAACCTATGAAATAAAGTTCAAAGGACAGAAAATATTATGACTAATATACTGTTAAATGGATGCAAATAAAGATGTCATAATGATGAAATGCAGTGTATAAACTGATGAGTGCATTGCTGTAGAATCGCTTAATTCAATTAATCTTTTTGCATAAAGCTGCACCCAATCTAATATTTAATGTTCAACTTCATCTCATTAGAAAACATAGCTACTTTACAAGGTAGTGATTTTGTATTAATTCATATGATATGATTCATACGGAAACATATGATTTCTAGAAATAAAGCATGGCAGTCAACCCCTAAACCTAACCATCAGTGGGTGTAAGCAGATCGTACTAAAATGTGTGAATGAGATTGTAAGAATTCATAAAATTAGCCACCAGTTTTAACATGAAATAGTTAGAAACAGCCATGACAGTGTGCTGATACGTTCCTCATTAGAATCCATCAAGATGTGTGACGACGACGAGACTACCGCCCTTGTATGCGACAACGGTTCAGGCCTGGTCAAGGCTGGCTTTGCCGGTGATGACGCCCCCAGAGCTGTCTTCCCCTCCATCGTTGGTCACCCCCGTCACCAGGTTTGTTCAGCTGCATTTTGCTCTTTGTAAATATCGTTCACACGAGTAATCTTAAGCTATTGCAACATTTAAATACTGTGACATTAAAAATACTCTTTTTCTTTTTCCAGGGTGTCATGGTGGGTATGGGTCAGAAGGACTCATATGTAGGAGATGAAGCTCAGAGCAAGAGGGGTATCCTCACTTTGAAGTACCCCATCGAGCACGGCATCATTACCAACTGGGACGATATGGAGAAGATCTGGCACCACACCTTCTACAACGAGCTCCGCGTCGCCCCTGAGGAGCACCCAACTCTGCTGACTGAGGCCCCTGTTAACCCCAAAGCTAACCGTGAGAAGATGACCCAGATCATGTTTGAGACCTTCAACGTCCCAGCCATGTATGTGGCCATTCAGGCTGTGCTGTCGCTGTACGCTTCTGGCCGTACCACTGGTGAGACAATTATTTTAAATTACAAATAAGTTTATTGTATATAGCAAAATGTGCAGATTTTTTCTGACCCGTTTTTTCACTATATTTTAGGTATTGTGCTGGACTCTGGTGATGGTGTGTCCCACAATGTCCCCATTTATGAGGGTTACGCTCTGCCCCATGCTATCATGCGTCTGGATCTGGCCGGTCGCGATCTGACTGACTACCTCATGAAGATCCTGACCGAGCGTGGTTATTCTTTCGTCACAACTGGTGAGAAATTGCAGTTTTACAATTTCACAGTCATTGTTTATCACAACAGATTTTTAGATGTGTATTTCTACAAATTTTTGTTGAATTTGTTTAGGAATATACAATATTTCAGTACCTTAATGGTTATATTGGCCAAAATGTTTTACATTTATTGTACCAGTCGATGTTGAAAATACATTTGGGGTCAGTGAGACTTTTATTTGAAAGAAACAAAAATAGTTTTATTCAGCAAGGATGCATTAAACTGATCAAATTGACAGTAATGTAAAATTGATCAAATGGCTGTAAAGACATTTAAAATGTTACAAAAGATTTCTATTTCAAATAAAGGCTGTTCTTTTGAATTTTTAATTTGTATCATATTGGATAATTGTGCATGCTCAGTTCCCCTATTTATTTTATTTTTTTACAAGTTTACCTTTATCATCTAACACTTATTTAATCTTTAGTGACTTCATAATACACTTAAATGTAATTTTTAGCAAATCTCAAAATCTATATAAATTTTTCATACTGTATGGTGGATTTATCCCCAAATTCACTTAATTTAAAACAACTGATTTTAGCTTGTTTTATTTTTAAAAAAGTATAGAATTGTATATTTAATATAATATATTTAATATAAACCTATTATCCATTACCATCAGTAATATAACATTTTCATGATATTATTATCACAGGCTTGTCCATATTGTATTTTATTATGGTGCATCTATTTGTTATTTGTTCTGTTGTTAGTATGTTAGAACTTAATTAAAACTCTGTTTATAGCTGAGCGTGAGATTGTCCGTGACATCAAGGAGAAGCTGTGCTATGTGGCTCTGGACTTTGAGAATGAGATGGCCACTGCTGCCTCTTCCTCTTCCCTGGAGAAGAGCTACGAGTTGCCCGACGGCCAGGTCATCACCATTGGTAACGAGCGTTTCCGTTGCCCAGAGACCCTCTTCCAGCCTTCTTTCATTGGTGCGTAAAGACAAACGCTACTCAAAAATGCTGCATTTTCCATACAGCTTTTAGTTTTATTAATAAGGTGTTTCTAAACAGGTATGGAGTCTGCTGGAATCCATGAGACCGCCTACAACAGCATCATGAAGTGTGACATTGACATCAGGAAGGACCTGTATGCCAACAATGTCTTGTCAGGTGGTACCACCATGTACCCAGGTATTGCTGACCGTATGCAGAAGGAGATCACTGCTCTGGCCCCCAGCACAATGAAGATCAAGGTAATGCATCTGTGGTTATCCTTTAACATGGTCTCGTTCCCAACAATGCATCACTAACCTGTTCCTGTGTCTCCTTATTCTGACAGATCATTGCCCCACCTGAGCGTAAATACTCCGTATGGATCGGTGGCTCCATCTTGGCTTCCCTGTCCACCTTCCAGCAGATGTGGATCACCAAGCAGGAATACGATGAGGCAGGCCCCAGCATTGTCCACCGCAAGTGCTTCTAAATCCATCATCTGCATCTATTTGCTGTGGAATACGCAATAATGGAGAATACACTCATCGATATGGGACAGATTTGGTACAGATTTATTTTGTACCTATGTGTTACTCGATGAACATACCCTGGATTACCATGCAGGAACACGAAGAGGCAGGCCCCAGCATTGTCCACACAGACACAATCAAGATCCAGAAGACCATTATACCATGTTATCTATCACAAGACTGTAATCTGTACATACAGGTGCATCTCAATAAATTAGAATGTCGTGGAAAAGTTCATTTATTTCAGTAATTCAACTCGAATTGCGAAACTTGTGTATTAAATAAATTCAATGCACACAGACTGAAGTATTTTAAGTCTCTGGTT